>NC_142813.1:18251179-18281179 GCF_049724085.1 Artemia sp. Qi Xiang Cuo | reverse complement strand
ATAGCAAACTACTCATTCCCAAACTATTGGTTTCAGACAACATTCACCTACAAAATACTAGAAAACCTTAGCTCAGAAAAGCCTGAAATAGCAAACTACACAGCCCAAATCATAATTTTCTGACAACACATACCTATGAAAGGCTAAGAAACCTAGCTCAGAAAAGTCGAAAATAGCAAACTACACATCCCAAATCATAGGTTTCAGACATCACACACCTATGAAAGACTAAGAAATCCAACTCAGAAAAGCCCGAAATAGTAATTTACATATCCCATATCATAAGTTTCAGACAGCATTCACATACGAAATACTATATCCCAAATCATAAGTTTCAGACAGCATTCACCTACGAAATACTAAGAAACCTTAGCTCAGAAAAGTCTGAAATAGCCAACTACTCATCCCAAACTCAAAGTTTCAGACAACAAACACCTATGAGTGACCAAGAATCCTAGCTCTGAAAAGTCTAAAAAGCAAACTATACCTCCCAAATCATAATTTTCTGAAAGGACACACCTATGAAAGGCTAAGAAATCTAGCTCAGAAAAGTCAAAAATAGCAAATTAACCATCCCAAATCATAGGTTTCAGTCAAATCACACCTACGAATGGCTATGAAATCCTGCTCAGAAAAGTCAAAAAATAGCAACCCACACACCCCCAAATCATAGGTTTCAGACATCACACACCTACGAAAGACTAATAAATCCGGTTATGAAAAGTCAGAAATAGCAAATTACATATCCCAAATCATAGGTTTCAGACAACACTCACCTATGAACGGCTAAGAAACCTAGCTCAGAAAAGTCAAAAATAGCAAACTACTCATCACAAACTATAGTTTTCAGAAAACAAACACCAACGAAAGGCTCAGAAATTCAGCTCAGAAAAGACAAAATTAGCAATCCACCCAGCCCAAAACATAGGTTTCAGACAACACACACCTATGAAAGACTAAAAAATCTAGCTCGGAAAAGTCAAAAATAGAAAACTAATTATCCCAAATCATAGGTTTCAGTCAACACACACCAACGAAAGACTAAGAAACCTAGCTCAGAAAAGTCAAAAATAGCAAACTACTCATCCCAAACTATTGGTTTCAGACATCATTCACCTACGAAATACTAGAAAACCATAGCTCAGAAAAGCCTGAAATAGCAAACTACACATCCCAAATCATAATGTTCTAACAACACATACCCATGAAAGACTAAGAAACCTAGCTCAGAAAAGTCGAAAATAGCAAACTAAACATCCCAAATCATAGGTTTCAGACACTACACACCTATGAAAGACTAAGAAATCCAACTCAGAAAAGCCCGAAATAGTAATTTACATATCCCAAATCATAAGTTTCAGACAGCATTCACCTACGAAATACTAAGAAACCTTAGCTCAGAAAAGTCTGAAATAGCCAACTACTCATCCCAAACTCGAAGTTTCAGACAAAATTCACCTAGGAAATACTATGAATCCTAGCTCTGAAAAGTCCAAAAAGCAAACTACACCTCCCAAATCATAATTTTCTGAAAGGACACACATATGATAGGCTAAGAAATCTAGCTCAGAAAAGTCAAAAATAGCAAATTAAACATCCCAAATCATAGGTTTCAGATAACAAACCTACGAAAGGCTAAGAAATAATGCTCATACAGCTCAAAAAAAAAGCAACCCACACACCCCAAATCATAGGTTTCAGACACCACACACCTACGAAAGACTAAGAAATCCGGTTATGAAAAGTCGGAAATAGCAAATTACATATCCCAAATCATAGGTTTCAGACAACACTCACCGATGAACGGCGAAGACACCTAGCTCAGAAAAGTCAAAAATACCAAACTAGTCATCCCAAAATATAGGTTACAGACAACACTTACCAACGAATGGCTAAGAAATCCAGCTCAGAAAAGTAAAAAGTAGCAATCAACCCATCCCAAATCATAGGTTTCATACAACACACACCTATGAAAGACTAAGAAATCCAGCTCAGAAAAGTCAAAAATAGCAAACTACATATCCCAAATCATCGGTTTCAGTCAACACACACCAACGAAAGACTAAGAAAACGAGCTCAGAAAAGTCAAAAATAGCAAACTACTCACCCCAAACTATTGGTTTCAGACAACATTCACCTACGAAATACTAGAAAACCTTAGCTCAGAAAAGCCTGAAATAGCAAACTATACATCCCAAATCATAATTTTCTGACAACGCATACCTATGAAAGGCTAAGAAATCCAGCTCAGAAAAGTCGAAAATAGCAAACTACACATCCCAAATCATAGGTTTCAGACACCACACACCTATGAAAGACTAAGAAATCCAACTCAGAAAAGTCAAAAATAGCAAACTACATATCCCAAATCATAAGTTTCACTCAACACACACCAACGAAAGGCTAAGAAACCTAGCTCATAAAAGCCTGAAATAGCAAACTACTCATCCCAAACTATTGGCTTCAGACAACATTCACCTAGGAAATACTAGGAAACCTTAGCTCAGAAAAGTCTGAAGTAGCAAACTACACATCCCAAATCATAGGTTTCAGACAACTCACATCAATGAAAAACGGGGGCTCGGGGAGAGCCTTTGAGGGTCTGTGGGTCCCTTGAGGGTCGGTGGTCCTTTGGGAGCTCGGGGGGACCTTTGGGGACCGGGGATGGCCTTTGGGGGTCCGGGGGGGCAGTTGGGGGTCTGGGGGACATTTGGGGACCGGTGGAGGGCCTTTGGGGCACAGGGAGGGCCTTTGGGGCACAGGGAGGGCCTTTGGGGGTCCGGGGGGCAGTTGGGGGGCTGGGGGACATTTGGGGACCGGTGGAGGGCCTTTGGGACCCCGTTGGTCCTTTGGGAGCTCGATGGGCCTTTGGGGGGGCCCGGGGATGGCCTTTGGGGGTCTGGGTGGGCCTTTGGGGGTGCCGGTGGCCCTTTGGGAGCTTGGGGGGCCTTTGAGGACCGGGGGCTTCCTTCGGGGTTGGGGTAGGAGGATTGGAACCCTTTGGGGTTGGGTTAGAGGACCTCGCAACACTGTTCAAATGAAACTTGTGTATTATAACGACCACAGAGTTTCACCATTAAATTCTCTTCTAAAATCTCTTCCAAAATCTTCTTTTAAAATGTCTCTATCTGTTTCGCCGAAATAGTTCCATAACCTGTCTAAAATGGTTTCGCCCAAATAATCCCTAAACATAAATTCAGCGTATTCCTTTGTTTTTGGCATCTCTGCGCTAAAGCATTTCAAATTAATAAGAAACCTGATTCCCGCGCTAAAACAATTCATCGCTAAGATGTTTCTTGGAGAACTGTTTCCATGGCGTTTGGCTATTAATATCCTTTGGAGTTCGACCAAAAGAGTTGTTCCCGAGGCAAAGACATTATTGACTTGGATCTATTCCTGGAGAAATGTTTCTAGGCGAAAATTTTTAAAGTCTGACAGATGATGTCTTTGGTTGATTGATCTGTCAAGAAAGGGGAATTAATTTGTTGTTTCTAAGGGGAATTATTGATTCACGATAGGTGAATTGAGGTCGACAGCACAGGTGTTCCAAGGTCGATGTTGTTGTTGTTGTAAGTGCACGCTCTCAGCGAATGTCAAGGTCGATGTTGTTGTTGTTGACACATTGGAAAAAAGAGGTCATTGACCCCATTAACCACGTGTTCTCCCTAATGACTCTATGCCCATATTTGGGGTGCAAAAAAGTATTCTATGCCCATATTTGGTGTGCTGTCCGTGCTCTATGCCCATATTTGGTGTGCTGTTCGGAGTACTAGGGTCACTTCTACTTCCATATGCTTATTGTTGGACGAGGAGAGTCGAAAAAGCACAATAAAGGGAAATTACAGAATTTTCTTTTTATTATTATTCATAAAAACATACACAGTACCTCATATTCTTTATAATCCACAGACTTTTTTTGTCTCTTCAAAAGAGAGTAGGGTGAGGGGAGCAAGGCCTTAAGGTATTATGATGGTTTAGTTGCTGAGTATTTACTAGTAGCATTTCTTCTCTATCTGTTTAAGCTATATATCCAGTTTAAGCTCTACTGTATTTTGTTAATATTCTCAATTATGTTGATGTTTTCTTTGAACAAGAAGTTTAGCTTTTATAGGTTTATGAAATATTACCGACACAACAATTGTAAATATCTATGCCTTTTAAGGAATTAATTATGAGGCTCTTAATTATTTATCCCTTTTGCCCAAGTTGTCTTTTATTAGATTTGTTGACAATCTCGTTGCCTGGCTTCCGACCATTTTCACTTCATCGCCCTTTTTTGTAACTTCTGAAAGGACGATAGCAATAATCCCAAAATTATTAGGTCCTGGGTGATAAAGCCCTATACTTTGATTTTTCTTTTTTTTTACTTATCATTTGCTTTTATAAATGTATCTTCTTTTAGATTGGCTGATTTAACAAAAGGATCTCTGTTTGACATCTTTATAATAATGGTTAAAAAATAGAGGTAATCAATATGTAATGATTACATATGATACTTGTTTGAAAAAAATTGTAAGAAAGGTATCGAGTGTGATATGTAGAGTAAAAAATATGGCGTTGAACAGTTCAGGGGAATAGGTATAATGTGGAAGGGGTAACAGCATTAACTATTTGTGATAAATAGATGTAAGGAACGCTTGAATATATCAATTTATTATCATTTCTGAAGATGTACAATATCAAAAGTACCAACTTAGACTGTTCTCTGGTTTTGTTGTAACGGTTTTCTTAAATTTAGGAAAAATGCGTTTTACATAAGGCAAATCTCCACTCTCAGGGGCCAAACACAGATATATCTACTTCATGACCAAGTATGAAGGGGAATCTATAACCAAAGGATAATGTATCCAACAAACAATCATTTTCACGCAAATCTTCAAAGGGATGAAATTAACATCTTTTGATTTTGACCAGTCACATTTTCACAGGCGTTAGATATCGCAAAGATCACCGTAGTTTAGCTAGCAGATTATTTGCAACTACAAGCAGAGAAGATGATTGAATATTTAGTTGGTACGTAGCTGCATAGTAGTAAACATATAGTTGCTGGTAAGATTTAGCAGGCAGGTACGTTTTTTCCAAACAGCTTTGTAGGCTAGTATTTTGATAACCTTACATTTTTTGGATCCTTAGTTCAAAGTTTTTAGATTTTTAGGCAAAAGTGAGTATATTTGCTCAGTAAATTTGTCTGATGGGGGTGTTATCACCTTGACGGTCGAACACCAAACGCCAGCGTAAATCCAAGTAAAAACTGCACTTATTCCTAGAAGTAGTCACCAACCACCTTCCCCCTGTTTTTCAGTATTCCGTTTAAAATACGTTAACCAATAAATTAGTTAGAAAGGTTAGAAAATTTGGAAAAAAAATCAATAATATATTTACTCTGGTGAAAGCTAATGATTTTCAAGAGTAATTATTATTTGCATTCTGTCTTGCGCGTGCAAAATTTGAACGCCTCGCTTCTTCTTTAAGATGAAACGTGCTTTCAATGCTTGAAATATTCTTTATTTTATTTATTTTCGATGACCTTCTTGTTTCGTTTTAGAAATTTCTTTCGTAAAGTTTTTCTTTTTATGGGAGACGTAATCAGTGGTTATGTTTGATTTACTTATTCCTTACCGTATTCCTATTTACACTATATTCCTTTTGAAAGCGAAGGTTTCAATCTATATGCAATTGTGTATATTTACTTGTGTACGAAGCTCTCTGTGGGAAATGCGAAAAGAAAATGGGACGGATGTATTGGTCAGACAAGGAAATTGTACGCATAAAATTACCACTCATTTTTACTGTTGCCGGTTTTTCACACTTTACAAACACAGATAAAACTGTTATTTCAGATTTTGGGTACCTCCTTAAATCAAGAGAGGGAAATGGTAGGTGTCAACAGCCCTATCCAGCAACTTCCTCCCTCCCCTCCAACGAAGCCCTCCTTTAGATTTTCATAGGCAGGGCGCTAGCGCTGCCTAAGTAAAGAACGTTGTGGGCACAATGTATTTTTTCTCCACCCGGGCACTTCGTATTGAAGGAGATGTCGTAGAAACTTCGAAAAGGGCTCATTCGATTGGGAATTGGAGTGGCTAGTGCCCTTTTTAATAGTCAAAAGTGATTGGAGGGCAACTAGTCCCCCGCGCCCATCATTCTACCAAACACATCCAATCAAAATTTTGAGATAGCCATTTTGTTCAGCGTAGTTTATTTCCAGATAGAAAATACGTTTTTTAGGAGGACACTCCCCCACAAGGGCAAGGGTTTTAAGTTATGCCCTGGGGGCATACAGGTTTTTATAAAAGGCGATGTCGTAGAAACTTCAAAACAAGCTCATTCGATTGGAAATTCAAAGAGCTAGTCCCCTTTTTAATAGTCGAAAGTGATTGGAGGGCAACTAGCCCCCTCACCACAACCATCATTCTCCCAAAACTTTCCACTACAAATTTCGAGAGAGAGATTTCGTTCAGCATTGTTGATTGCCTGATAAATATTATGTTTTTGGATAGGTTATACTCCTGAGGATCAAAAGACTCGGTTTTTAGATTATGCTTTTACGGCATACGAAGTTTTTATCGCAGTTATCGTCGTAGAAACTTCAAAACAGGCTCATTCGATTGGAAATTCAAAGATCTAGTATCCTTTTTGATAGTCGAAAGTGATTGGAGGGCAGCTAGCCCCCCCACGCCCATTATTCCCCCCAAACACATCCAATCAAAATTTTGAGATAGCCATTTTGTTCAGCGTAGTTGATTTCCAGATAGAAAATATGTTTTTGAGGAGGACACTCCCTCACAACCATCAGTGCAAGGGTTTTACGTTATGCCCTGGGGGTATATAAGGTCTTTATAGAAGGAGTTGTCGTAGAAACTTCAAAACGGGTTCATTCGATTGGAAATTCAAAGGGCTAGTGCCCTTTTTAATAGTCGAAAGTGATTGGAGGGAAACTAGCCCTCCCCCCCATGCCCCTCGTTCCCCCAAACACATCCAACCAAAATTTTGAGATAGCCATTTTGTTCAGGGTAGTTGATATCCAGGTAGAAAACATATTTTTCAGGAGGACACTCCCCCATAAACCTCAGGGCAAGGTTTATAAGTTATGCCTTGGGGGCATATAAAGTTTTTATTGAAATCTTTGTCGTAGAAACTTGAAAAAGGGCTCATTCGATTGGAAATTCAAAGGACTAGTACCCTTTTTAATAGTCGAAAGTGATTTGAAGGCAACTAACCCCCATACACCACCACCTTTTCCCCAAACACATCCAATCAAAATTTTTAGATAGCTATTTTATTCAACGTAGTTGAAAGTTTTGGAAATTAGGTCTTTAAGGATGACAACCCCTCCCCTACAGTCCTCAGGGCAAGGGTTGTAAGTTATGCCTTGGGGATATATAAAGTTTTTATTGGAAGCGTTGTCGTAGAAACTTCAAAAGGTCTCATTCAATTGGAAATTGAAAGGTGCAGTGCCTTTTTTAATAGTTGAAAGTGATTGGATAGCAACTAATACCTCTCTCACGCCCACTATTTTACCAAACACATCGAATTAAAATTTTGAGATATCCATTTTGTTCAATGTAGTTGAAAGTTCTGGAAATTTTGTCTTATAGGATAATAACCCCCTCAGAGCCCTCAGTGCAAGGGTTGTCAGTTATGCCCTGGGGGGCATATAAAGTTTTTATTGAAAGTGTTGTCGTAGAAACTTCAAAAGGGCTCATTCAATAGGAAATTGAAAAGGCTAGTGCCCTTTTTAATAGTTGAAAGTGATTGGATGGCGACTAAACCTCCTCTCAACCTAACCATTTTCCAAAACACATCCAATCAAAATTTGTAGACAACCATGTTGTTGTACGTAGTTGAAAGTTCTGGAAATTAGGTCTTTTAGGATGATAACCTCCTCAGAGCCCTCATTGCAAGGGTTGTAAGTTATGCCCTGGGGGCATATCTTCCTCAAATCCAATTTCAAGATATTCTACCTATTCGTGAGGCAGAAATTTAGTAAGTTGCTGGCTGGATTATGGTCTTCTTCATTACTCATCGAGAAACGTGGAAATCAGTTAAAAACGAAACGGCTGTGGCATTTCGGAATCGTTGTAGGATACTTGAAATTTGTAAGAACTATGTTTTTCTTACCGAATTAATAATCAAAATTAGTATTATTTTTATTCCTCGAAAATTATTGTATACAAAACTTCGAATACAAAACTTCGTATCATCGTCTTAATTATTTATCTCTAAATATTAGGCCGTCGAAAAAAAACTCCTTATTGCAAACTTCAGAAGTTTATTATGACTGCGGTATGGGGCTATAGTTATCGTAAATGAAATTTAATTAATCCAATCTGTGTGAAATGACGCCATTTCTATTCCATGTCACTATCACAGTCATTAACAGGCTTATCACCAAAAATAGTCGTTTGGCGGCCACAATAGTCGTAGGAATAGACAATGACTTGCTGGCAAATGCTACGACATCGAAAATTTCCGCGTGATTATGTCTTTGGAACAGAAGAACGTTGCCGTCACCGTCGTCTTCGGTTTCTTCCTATCATAGGCGGCGCGCTAGAGCTGCCTAAGTAAAGAACGATGTGGGCACAATGTGTTTTTTTTTCTCCACCCGGGCACTTTGTATCGAAGGAGCTGTATTAGAAACTTCGAAAAGGGCTAACTAGATTGGAAATTCGAGTGGCTAGTGCCGTTTATAATAGTGCAAAGTGATCGGAGGGCAACTATCCCCCCACGCCACTTAGTCTGCCAAGAACATCCACTAAAAATTTTGTGATAGCCATTTTTTTCAGCGTGGTTGATTCCCAGATAGAAAATATGTTTTTTTAGGAGGACACTCCCCCAAAACCCTCAGGGCAAAGGTTTTAAGTTATGCCCTGGGGGCATATAGGTTTTTCTTATAGAAGGCGTTGTCGTAGAAACTTCAAAACAGGCTCATTCGATTGGAAATTCAAAGAGCTAGTACCCTTTTTAATAGTCGAAAGTGATTGGAGGGCAACTAGCCCCCCACGCTTATCATTCCACCAAATACATCCAATCAAAACTTTGATATAGCCATTTTGTTCAGCGTAGTTGATTTTCAGATAGAAAATATGTTTTTGAGGAGGACACTCCCCCACAACCTTCAGGGCAAGGGTTTTAAGCTTTGCCTGGGGGCATATAAGGTTTTTATAGAAGGTTTTGTCGTAGAAACTTCAAAACAGGCTCATTCGATTGGAAATTCAAAAGGATAATACCCTTTTTAATATTCGAAAGTGATTGGAGGGCAACTAGCCCCCCACACGCCCATCATTCCCCTAAACACATCCAATCAAAATTTTAAGATAGCTATTTTGGTCAGCGTAGTTGATTTCCACATAGAAAATATGTTTTTGAGGAGGACACTCCCCCACAGCCCTCAGGGCAAGGGTTTAAAGTTATGCCCTGGGGGCATATAAGGTTTTTTATAGAAGGCGTTGTCGTAGAAACTTCTAAACAGGCTCATTCAATTGGAATTCGAAAGGCCTAGTGCCCTTTTTAATAGTCGACAGTAATTGCAAGGCTTGACATTTTTATAGTAAAGATCGATGTGGATGTAATGTATAATTTTTTTGCTGTTGTTGTTGTTTGGACCAGGGCACTTTGTATCAAAGGAGCTGTTGTAGGAACTTCGAAAAGGACTCATTCGATTGAAAATAGAAAGGGCTGATGCCCTTTTTAATAGTCGAAAGTGATTGGAGGAAAACTAATCCCCCTCCCACGCCCACTCTTCCATTTGATTTTATGTTTAAAAACTAAGTGTTGCCATTAGATTAAATCAAAATGCACTATGTTAATGTTCATTCTCAATAAGGCATCTCAGCAGTATACCAAGAACGACTGAGGGTATTATCTTCAAACTTTTGGGGCTATTTCTGCTCTTCAAATTTTACCAAATCAAAATAACGTAAGTGTACCCAAGTTATCAAAGAAAGTAAACAGATTTTTTTGCGAATGGTATCAAGTTTTTCATTTCAGGTCAACTAGAGGAGGTATGAAACTAAATTAAACACTACTATTTGTGTTCGGATTTTTAAGATTGTCTATGTTGTTAAAAATTGCTGAAAAATTTTCTCCAGCATACAAATAGCAGCCCAAACTGTAAATTCTTAAAAAAAACGGAAAGATTTAAAGTATTATTTTCTTTTTCTTTGGAAAGACTATGTCAATATAAAACGAACAGAAATTAATTAAAAAAAACTTTTTCCACAAAATAAGCTTTTCAAAGAAAAGTAAAGAACTCCATTAAACAAAAAATTAGCAAAAATAAAATTAAATAATCTATCAAGCGTGAAACTACCACAAATAGGCATCGATAAATAAATGAAACTCAAAACGAACTGAAATTAACATAAGTTGGGCTCAACTCAAAACGCCAGAACATAACGCCTTCCCAAGGCCAGAACATAATTTGCGCTTTACTGAAAAAAATATAAATGTTTATACTTTTATAACTTTAATAAATCAAATAATATTAAGATTTTGATTACTAAATATCAGTAAATGTATATTAAACTGACAATGCCCATTCTTTTGTATTTTTTTCTGTAAAATGCAAATTATGTTCTGGCCTTGGGAAGGCATAGGGGTTTTGAGCCAAACTTATGTTAATTTCTGCTCGTTTTGGGTTTGATTTGGTTATTTATTGTAATTTCTGCTCGTTTTGGGTTTCATTTATTTATCGATGCTGATTTGTGGTAGTTTCACGATTGGTAGATTATTTTATTTTTGCTCATTTTTTGTTTAATGGAGTTCTTTACTTTTCTTTGAAAAACTTATTTTGTGGAAAAAGTTTTTTTATGCAATTTTATTTTAAAATACAATTCTGATTTCTTAGTTTATGGTTTTAGTTTATTGTATTACAGGCAAACCTATTGAACCAGCACTCTACAGCACTCTCCATTATACAGTATGGAAAATATAGTTCAGAAATGGGACACATCACAGCGTGCGAGAAAGGAAGTTTCCCTTCAAGGCAGAACAATAGATTTAGTTTTTTGCTACCCCAGCATAAATATTATATTCCTATCGCAATGGAATAAAAATTTGTCATTGCGCATGCACGATGGCGGAGTAATGAAAACATCTGCGAGACTGATCTGTTCCAAAAATCTTCAATAGAGAAGGTAGGAATTTTCCATACTGTATTATATTTATGCTGTGCTAATTCTCATCAAGTGTAAAATGAGTTTATTCGCTTTATACCTTAATACCCTTAATACTGTAGTAGCAGTAGTAGAATTAGTAGCAGTATGCACATAACACCTATACAAATAATCAATAATATTTACTCTGGTGAAAGCTAATGATTTTCAGGAGCAATTATTATTTGCATTCTGTCTTGTGCGTGCAAAATTTGAACGCCTTGCTTCTTCTTTGAGATGAAACGTGTTTTCAATGCTGGAAATATTCTTTAACTTATTTATTTTCGATGAACTTCTTGTTTCGTTTTTGAAATTTCTTTCGTAAAGTTTTTTCTTTTATGGCAGACGTAATCAGTGGTTATGTTCGATTTGCTTATTCCTTACCGTATTCCTATTTACACTATAATCCTTTTGAAAGCGAAGGTTTCAATCTATATGCAATTGTGTATATTTACTTGTGTATGAAGCTCTCTGTGGGAAATTTGAAAAAAAATGGGACGGATGTATTGGTCAGACAAGGAAATTGTACGCATAAAATTACCACTCATTTTTACTGTTGCCGGTCTTTCACACTTTACGAACACAGATAAAACTGTTATTTCAGATTTTGGGTACCTCCTAAAATCAAGAGAGGGAAATGGCGGGGTCAACAGCAATATCCTGCAACTTCCTCCCTCCCCTCCAACGACTCCCTCATTTAGATTTTAAATGTAAAGATAAACGCAATGCAGTCATGAAACCAGAATAGAAAATTTTCACTTGAAGATTAGCATCGTCACTACCTATAATTAAATAAAAAAAACAAGTTTTTTAAACTGAAAGTAAGGAGCGACATTAAAACTTAAAACGAACAGAAATTATTCCGTATATTAAAGGGGCTGTCCCCTCCTCAACGCCTCGTTCTTTACGCCAAAGTTTTTTATTGTTTTAAAAAATAAAGTTGTGAGACAGAGTTAAACTTTAGCGTAAAGAGCAAGGCGTTGAGGAGGGGACAGCCTCTTTCATATACGGAATAATTTCTGTTCGTTTTAAGTTTTAATGTCGCTCCTTACTTTCAGTTTAAAAAACTTGTTTTTTTTATTTAATTTCTGATCGTTTTTAGTTAATGCAGCAGTAGAGATGGGGGTCCGACTCCGAACAGAACCACGTGGTTTATGGTTTTATCACTGAGAATGAAAAAACAGGAACTTTCTCACTTGAAAAAACGGTACTTTTGTCACATTTTTGGCTGTTTTCATGGACGGTTGTGTGTTTTTCGATTTATTTGATGTTTTTCTTGAATGTCAAAATCAAATTATGGATGTTTTATGGTTTTTGTCAGTGAGACTTTGAAAAACAGGAACTTTCTCACATTTATGTCTGTTTTCATGGATCGATTTATGATGTGTGTTGTTCGATTTATTTGATGTTTTTCATGTTTGTTTTATGGATGATCCAGAAATAGTATTTGTTGCTGTTGCTCGAGCCATATGTTATGACATTCCCGGAAACAGTTAGATCACGTGTTTCCTTCTCAGCCAATCAGAGAGTCGGATACATCCTCCTTCTCAGCCAATCAGAGACGTGCTTACATATGATTTCCCCGTTACATAACAATTCGCCATTGAGATTTCGTATATAACGGGCATGCAATGTGATTAAATTATCAGAAAGTATTGTGACACAATGGATAGAACACATGAAATTATTGATGAACTTGAAGCCTTGGCAGCCACAATTAGCAATGTAAGTTCTGGTTTCATTTTTTATTTTCAAAATAAAATTGTTTTCCGTGGTCACCCTCTACTATATTCGGGTAACCCCCCCCCCCCCTATACAAACGCCCCTATATGATGTTTATACTCGATAAAAAGTGTAAAATACGCTCTTTTTTCGTTACGTAAACCCCATCCTTCCTTCCCCCTCTGTTTACGACCATAATTCTGTTTTTGATAAATTCCGTATCTTATCTAAAAGCAACTGTCAACTTTCTATCATCCCCTTAATATAGTATTCACTATGGCTTGACTTACAGATTTCTCGCAACGATTTAAACATCTGATAATTACTGACACCCCCTTAAAGGACATCCGGCTTTGATAATTATACAAGAATTTGGATAGTAGCTTAACCAAAGGGTTTCTCAGAGAAGATTAGTTTTTCCCATTGAATTAAAAAAAAACAGTTTAGCGTGAAAAGAGACATTATTGTTAATTAAACATGTGTGGTTACATGCTTTGCGTAATTATATGGGGTATGGAAGCATGGAAATGAGTTATTTCCAAAATTAATGCCTAACAATATTTTTAGGACATTGGTGAAAGGGGGGGGGGTTTGACAATGCCTCAAGTCTAACACCTCCATTGTAAGGTGAAAACAAACTGCGTCTTCGCGTGAAAAGTAAGGGGAGTTGGTTTACGAAAAAGATACATGGCTCTATTATGCTTAAATTGAATAGCATTATTAACATTTCTTACGGTGGGGGGAGGGGGTATTTTTCCATTTCTTTTATGAGGGTTATTTTACGTGGTGGTTATATTCAGTGGGCTGTTTTTTTCTGGGGGTGTGATAAATATACAAAATAGGCCGGCTTTTGAAAGTCTCAGTGAGTCGTAATTCTCAGATTCAAAAGGACGCGATATCTTTCGGTGGGGGGGGGGTATTTTCACATGTCCAGTCACAGGGGGATTTGCCGTGGGGGTTATTTTCCGTGGTCTGTTTTTTTCTGGGGGTGTGATAAATATAAAAACTAGATTGGCTTTTGAACGGTTCTGTGAGCCATAATTCTTCTTTCTCAGATTCAAAAAAAGGATGAAATTAGTATATTTCACGAAAATTTTTTTACGTTGTGCTTTCTTAGTGATAAATGCTTTTCTAGACAAAATTATATGGATGATGATACTAACTTTCTTTCTGTAAAAAAGGGGCAAATTATTTCAATACTAACTTTTTTCTCTTCTTTTTAAGGCAATTTGTGAAGAATGCCAATCGCCTCCACTTGCTAAGAAAGCGAGGGTTAATAATGCGGGCCATGCGAAGGTTACTGTCCGGCAATATGGTAGCTGGCCGAAGCCTCCAAAACAAGTGCAACCATCTGTGCAAGAATGCAACGCAGCCGGCCCGTCCACCTTCCATCATACGTTGCCTGGGCCTTCAAGAGCTGCCCCACTTATGCAAGGTCAGGAAATGGCCCTCCAGCATGCACTACCTGGTCCTTCGGATGTCCCAGTGCAGCCAGGATATGCAAATGTAAGCATTTTTTTCCTACCTGTCTATTTATTCATTTTTCAGTCCCTTTCAATCCCAATATAAACTTATCTCTATGAGATATTAACCCTTCACCCTCAACCATTGTATTAAATTTATCTCCCTCGGAGATATCTAAATGTAATTTTTGACAATGAAACCACTCTTTTCTCTGCCCCCCCCTCCCTCGGAGATATCTAAAAGTAATATTTTGCAAAGAAACCGCTCTTTTCTAATCTTTGCTATCGCTTCGATATCTCATAAGCGAATATTTTTAGGTAATTTATATTAATAATCACTGCCTTTGAAACTCAAAATGCTATTTTTTCGAATCTTTGCTATTTTCTATGCATCCCCCCTATCTCTTCGCCGTTATCTCATAAGCGAATATTTTTCATGGGTAATTTCAATTAATGCTCACCATTTGAAACTCAAAATCCCCTATTTTTCACAATTGATTATCACAAAGTTTCAAGAGTAATCTTTGCTATCTCTTTGATATCTCATAAGTGAATATTTTTAGGTAATTTCTATTAATAATCCCTGCCTTTGAAACTCAAATGCTATTTTTTCTATTCTCTGCTATTTTCTATGCATTCCCCCTATCTCTTCGACGCTATCGCATAATTGAATATTTTTCATGGGTAATTTCAATTAATGCTCACCATTTGAAACTCAAAATCCCCTATTTTTCAAAATTTATTATCACATTGTTTCAAGAGAAGGAATTGAGTGAGATTATTCACATTTATCTATTTGTCACATATGGATCCCGTAATTTGCGCAAGGATATTTTAAAATAACTTTCAATCTTACAAAGCCCGCCAATATTTTAGTGATGGGGAAACATTGTTGACGATATACTGAGTTAACGGTTTACAGCATTTAATTGTACTGTTTCCTTGTCTGAAGTTCAGGCTTGGAAATCGGAACACTAGCGTGGTGGTCTACAATAATTGTGAGCTAATGAGGAGTTCACCGAACCTGTATGTAATTATAAATATATCAACTGTGTGGGGGCATTATGTGAATACCCGGCGCCTAGACGGCACCGCGTGGTCCGGGGAGGGCGGTGGGGGCAAGGGTAGGCACGTACCGGGGGGGGATGCACCACGGGCCCGAGACGCGCCAAAGGGATCCCCTGTGACACTGAACAGTGCCACGGATGGTCCGGGACGCGCTGTGGGACAAGGTTAGCGGGGGCGCGGGGGCGCGCGTCGAAAAAAATTTTTTTTTTAACACTTTGAAAATAAACGACCAAATTGTTGCCTTCCATGACATATCTTAGATTATCTTCAGTTGAATTAACCAAATGTTATTAAGCAATAATAATCCAAATTTTAACTGTAGGGGTGATTTGAACACTTTGAAAATAAGCTATTTTTTCATTTAGAGATTGGGCGAGCATTGGTCCCATAGTCGCCGTCCAGTGAAGAAGGGGAAGGAGAAGATGCACATGTGGAGTCCCCCAACAATTCACTATGGGATGATTTACATCAAATTCCAGATAATATTGACGACTTTTTTGGTTATTTTTTAAATGTTGATTATAGCGCAGTTGTGCTGTTAGAATTGATACCAAAAAATTTGCAAATTTTTGTTGTTTTACCAGGGTATTTACCAGGTAACCCTCCAACCTCCGAACCCCTCACGACTCCACTTCGAACATCTGAAGTGGAGCATTCGCCAGATATTGTTGAACAGCTTGGAGGAGGGGGTAATATACAAGAGGGGAGGGGGATACAACTCTCCCAGACTTTCAGCTGTCCAACAGAATTTTAAATGATATAGTTGTTTTCCCTGCAGCGTTTGGTGATCCTTTTAATACACTAATGGGGGGAAAATTTGTTTATGGTCCCATAGAGATTGTGCATGCCTATGTAGAAAAAATTCGTGAAGGTCTGGAGAACCAAATTCAATTGTGGGGAAGGGATTAAATTTAGGTCTCCATTGTTTTAAAAGTGTTTTATTTGAATGAGGGAAAAAGTGAGGTTTACTATCATTTTATACATTCCGAGATGCGTTTGGTTTATTCAAATTTAGAAAAATTTTGAGGGAGTTTTCTTAGATTGGGTGGATCAAATTATAACGCATCTCGAGAACTTTAATGAAAATGGGAGTTGCTCAGTAGTTATTTTTGTTGAAACTTTAAGTATAAATATATGCAAATTTAATAAAGATTTTATTTTAAGAGGGGGTGGGGAGAGGTCAGTAGTTTTAAAATATAATCCAGATCTAGTAGGTTGTCAAGGTGTCCAGACGATCTGTTTTGAAACAAATCAAAAGTGTTTCAGATATGCTTTCCTCATATCAGCATACAAACCTCTAGCTCGGGAGGCTACTAAGATGAATTTAGATGACTGGGCTGTACATGGGAAGAAAGGGTCCCATTTCCCCAGTGTAGATTTTTCTTGTTTAGAGGGGAAATACCTAGTAATGCTTCGATCTATTGATATTTTTGAAAGGGCCAATGCCCACTTAAATATCGGCGTTACTGTGGTACAATACGAAACAGAATTTGAAGATGGGACTCGTTCTAAAAAGAAGGGGGTGGTATTCCCTGTAAGAGGTCCCTCTGTTGATTTGGTTAAACACTGGGTGTGATTTCAATCCCTACCAACTCAACACCCTCCAGAAAGCTGTCATAGGGATCCGCTCCAGGAACATCGTCGCTGCCAGGGGGAGGGTCTGACCCGTAGGGACCATTTCTACTGTCCAAGATGCCTGTCACAAGTCCGTAGTGAAATTAAACTATGGGATCACATGAAGCAGTGTAGACGGTATGGCTATCAGACAGTGGAAACGGTTTCAGGGGATAGGGCCATTCTACGTTTTAAAAATTTTCAAAATACCCTTCTCCAGTGCAACAAAATATCTTTGGATTGTGAGGCTAAGCTGGTGGAGGTGAATGACCCCAAATATCCAAACCGAGTCAAAGAACATCAGGCCATTGCAGTGTCCTACGCCCACGCGCAAAGAGACAGTTCTAACACCATTCGACTGTTAGAAATAGTTGAAACATTGGATGAGGGACCTGAGTGCATGGTCAAGGTACTGACTAAACTGATTGGCACGGCTAATGGTTTTATTTCTCGTGTCAGAAATACCCATTATCCAATGGTGCTGTCTGCAGAGGATCGTCTCGGGAATAAAAATAATACCAGTGGGGGGGTTTGTCCGGGAGAGTTTGCAGCGGGGGATAAGGGGACTAACGGCACACTGGTGGGGCGGGGGAAAAGTCAGAGATCATGACCATTTTTGGCAGGAACTATCCTCGGGGGCTAGTAATTTTAGGGGGGTTGCGCATCAATCGTGTAATTTAAATGTTAGCCAGCAGTTTTCTATCCCTGTTTTTATTCATAATTCCAATTATGACTTAAAATTTATTTGACCGGCACTGGCACGCATGCAAAGGGAGGGAGGGGGATTAGATTGTCCATGGGTAAATAGTTCATTTACCTACAACATTATTCCCAAATCAGCTGAGAAGTTATTGCTTCTCGAACTTAACTAGATAATTGTGTATAATGATAGTACGGGTATGAATAACATTAGGTTTTTAGATTCCCGTATTTATGCCCCAACGGTTTTGAGTCAATCGATTCAAGTGCAGAAAAGCAAAAAATTTGATATTTTTTCCTTGCTAGAACATAAGTTTCCAGACAGTTAAATGTATGACATGTTAACATTCAAGGGTATATATGCATACGATTATTACTGTTCTGGCGCACGCTTAAGTGAGGAGAAACTACCTCCAATTGAGGCTTTTTACAATTCACTGACCAACAGTGAATGCACAGCCGAGGAGTATGAGTGTGCCACGAAGGTGTGGTCCAAGGGGGATTGTAAAAATGGGTGGGATTATTGTAGACTGTACTTGGCCAGTGACGTTCTAACTCTGTTGGATATAATCTGTAAGAACACAGACCAGATCTATTCAGAGTTCGGGTTAGATATAGGCTACAATTTTTCTACACCCCATTTAGTGATGGATTTAATATTAAAAATTAGCAGGGAGGAAATAGGCCTAATCACCGACATAGATCAGCACCTTTTTGTAGAGCGTTCAATGAGGGGAGGGTATGTTTTTCATGGGGACCGCGTCTTATCAACCGATCCGAGCGGACAAAGCACCGGTGCAAAGTCAACTGCAGTGTTCTTGGACATGAACTCGTTGTACCCCTCGGCAATGTCTCACTACTCTTTGCCGTGTGGGAACTATCAATGGCTTGAGAATCCTTGTGAGTTCCCCGACATTACCACCGTCGAGGACAATGGGCCAAAAGGATGGTTCTTTGAAGTTGATGGTCACATTCCGCTGGCGCTTCACGACTCAGTCAAAGATTTTGTCTTTCCCTGTATCAATCGGCCCGTGAGCAGTGACTCTCTGAGCCCCTACAATCGTTCATTGGTTGAGGATATGGGGATGCATTGGACTCCCTCTAAACAAAAACTGATTGCTGATTTGGACCCTAAAGAGAATATCGTTGTTCACCATGTGCTTTTGCACTTGATGGTGAGCAACGGTTTCAAAATCACTAAAATACACAGGGTCCTACAGTTCAATCAGCGACCCTACTTGAAAACATTTCTCGACACCTTTGTCGATAAATGCTCTAATGCAAATTCAAAGGTGGTGAAGCAAATGTATAAGCTCATTCTAAATTCAGCGTTTGGCAAAATGTGTGAAAGCGTACGTAATAGATCTTGCTGTGAGGTCGTGACTGACCCTCTAGAGTGTGCACGAATTATTGCCGACCCCAATTTTACATCATTCACGAGCATAGAGGCCGGCATGGTTCTTCTACACAGGCGAAAGCGAAATGTGGCACTGAACAAGAATATCGCAGGAGGCAGTTCAGTACTAGAAATATCAAAAAAGCTCACGTTGTCGTTCTTTTATAATGTGTGCAAGGTGCAATGGCCACGGGAGGGGGAGGTTTAAGTTTACTATGGTGATACAGATTCTCTGCTGTTAAAGGTAAATGGGACTGAAGATTTATTGGGTGATTTAGAAAAGGGGTGCATATCAGCTCGCGGATGGATTTCACCAACTGGAATCCATCTCTCTACCCCGAGCTGGTGAAACGTCAAGCCCCCACTCAACTATTAAAATTAAAATAAGAGATAGGGAGTGATTTGATATCCCAGGGGGTGGTCCCAGGCCCCAAATTCCAGTGCGTGCAAACACAGAGTGGTGAAGAAAAGAAAGCGTGTAAATGGGTGCCTACACAGTTTTTAAAGAGCAATTTTAACATGAGTGTGTATAGAGACTGTGTAGAAAGTAGCCTAGTGCCGAGAGCACAAGTGCTTGCAATTTACTCTCTACAGTATAGAAATTATACTGTGAGAGTGGAAAAGAATGCAATGTCGTGCATATCTGACAAGGTCTATGTGCTCGAGAATGGTGTGAGTGTCCTGCTTCATGGCCACTACCATATTTCAGACCGAGTTGAATGCATTGACTATCGCAATCAACTTGGTCTGGATAAATTAACCTAATCTGACTAACCACCACTCAACCTCATCTAGCCCAGGCACTAATCACCACCACCACTAACCCAACCACTAACCTGTAGCAGTCGCAGTGACGACAACTATTCTTTCTCCCCCGTGGCCCCCGGGGGGAGGGGGGGTCCCTTCCCGCGGCCGCCCAGGGGGGGGGGTCCCGCCCGCGGCCGGCCGGCCTGCGGCCCCGCGGTCCCCGGGGGGGGGACACCACCTTTAAATTCATAATGTTCAACTGTGCTACTAGCAATTTCCAAGTGTGTGTCTGTATTTTCTGTTGTATAAAAAGTGTTGTATAAAAAAGTGTTTAAGTTGACAAAAAGTGTTGTATAGAAAAGTGTTGTTGATGATGGACAAAAAGTGTTTTTATTGTACATAAAGTGTTGTACAGAAAAGTGTTTAAAGACAAAAAGTGTTTATTTATAAAGTGTTATCATTGCTGTTCATGTTGAACAAATAGAGTTTTCATGTTGACCATGAACTTTTGTCACGTTGAACAAGTGTTATTATTTTTATCGTTGTTCATGTTGACTGCAAATATTTGTATTCATGCAGTGCCGAAATAAATGCTGCCATGAAATATTGTTTTTTTTTGTTGTTCTTGAATAGATAGATCTATGGGGAGAAATTTATTGCTACTTATTCATTGAGCACATATGATTTACAGTTAGTTGTAGTCCGACTGTTGTCAGCAGCATGTATCAATTTAAAACACCCTTCAGATCGTTTCTGTGTGGTCCCTCAATTTCGGGGAAAACAAAGCTTTTAGCTAGAATAATTCAAAATTGCGATAAAATGTTCTTGGAAAAACCGAAAAAAAATCTGCTATTGCTATAGTATTTGGCAAGAGTCCTATGATAAAATAAAAGCTATTGACACAACCATACCAATACAATTCATACGGGGACTTGATGTTTTCAATAGTATTGAACCGAACTCGTGGCTGATTATTGATAATTTGGCTGAATCCATAGAACAGTTCTCGCAGGAAATGTTACAACTTTTAACTGTTCGCTCCCATCATGTACACATTTCTGTTACCCTAGTTCTACACAATCTGTTTCGTCAGAGCAAATGTATGCGAACCCTTGCTTTGAATTGCACCATTTATATTATCTATCGAGTCGTGCGGTAATATCGCTAGGTAATAAATCACAATAAGAAGAAAAACACCGGCCCCCCAAAATTTCAGTTTTCAGCCGAAACAAAGGCGCCAAGCAAGCCCTACCGTTAAAATTTTCTGGATCTTAATCAGAGCACACCCGAGGATCTACGCGTAGTCACCGACATTTTCGACAATGAAATTACAGTATATCTTCCGGTGAACAGTAGAAAAGGCTATTAGTTGCCATTATGACACTGAAGAAACTACACGAACAACGGCATCTGTTTTCTGTTTTAAGCACTTCAAAACCCTTGCTTAGGAAGGCTATACTCAAACATGGGGTTGACAATGATTTCATTAATCTAATATCTGAACTTTGTTTAAATTTAACTGAGGGCAATGTTCAACTGCCAGATGGTTTTAGACAACAGAAAAAGCAACATTGTTCCACTGTACGCGCCTGGTCTTTTAAGAAAAAGGTGAATAGAATAAAACGAACACGATTCCTTCAAGCAGGTGTTAGCTTTTTCACACTTTTACTGCTGATAATTGCAGGATTTGTAAATATTTTTCTCTAGAGAAAGAATGGCAAAACTCTATAAATTGACACCATTTGAACTTGTCCTCTCGCCCGTTGAATATTTTGAAGAAAATCTAAGCAAATTCATTAACGATGAGAATATTGCCCATGACAAAAAACGGCTTTTACTTCAAGATGCATTGCGACGTGTGGACAAACATAAACCCTATCGTGAGAGACCCACCGTCGCTGATCCTTTTAAACAAGAAACATCTCCTCAAGATTCTGCAATGCAATCAAAGAAGAAGGAATTGAATTCAATTGTATTGAAAATTGGAAACCTATCGCTACTCACCTATCGAGAACAAAGTAAAAGAGTATTATCTTATCTCATCTTGGAAACTGGTGATCAAGTTCAAGTAGAGAGCACAGGAAAACGAATTATAATTCAGGGGAAAAGTTATAATCTAGTTGATTTAATTTGTGATATGGTGACGAATCGTAAAGGACTCTTATCCTTTGACGATAATCTATACACCTTTCTGTGTGTATCAAACTTTCCCAAAAGTCTTATTGGCAATAAGCAAATTCTAAAGAAACTAAGAGAATATAATCCTCCAACAACACCATTTAAAAAAGAAGAAGATTCAATATTTGAAGATACTAGCAGGGTCACTGGTTTTACAACACCTGTGGCTGCTAGTCAAAAGCGAGGACGAACTGATTCACCCACCAGTTTGCGAAAGGGCAGTGGTCATTACACTACGTGTTTACGCTCAAAATGGATGAAGTTTTGACAGGTGTCTATGAAAATATTGGCGAAGCGGGAAGTTTAAGTTCCCCCATAACACTTTCCAAAGCTATCTCCGGCACCACCACATTGAAAAATGCAAAAGAGTATCAAGAAAATGAACCGAGTTACACACTACATCGGAATCATAGACTTCGCAGTAAACACTATCGACAAACAAAAGCCTTTTTCCCTCTGCATATAATGCAAATGGATCTTTTAATTCTAGACGCAATTCAACAACGTCACAATGCACCCTACGAATATATTCTAGTGGAAATCAGTATCTTTAGTCGCTATGCCAATACCATTCCACTGCGATCAAAGAGAGGTGTTGAAGTTGCTAGGGCCATTGAAAGTATTCTAGAACAGGATTCATATAGAAAAATTCAATCGGATCGTGGCAGTGAATTTGTTAATCCTCATGTGCAAAAGGTTCTTTTGAAATATAATACAACACTTTATCATAGTCACAGTCCGATAAAGGCTGCATTGGCTGAACGATTAATAAGAACGATTCGTCTATTAATTTCAAGATATTGCACATTGAAAAATACATCGGATTTTATTCATGATTTAGATAAAATCATGTTGATTTATAATCAACGACCCCATCGATCTCTGTCCAACTCTACACCAACGGATGTTCACTACAATGAAAATACATTTGTTGCTTTTCTAAAGCAATACTCCAAGGATGAAAAAGAGACAAAGAAGAAGAAATTCAATGTTGGTGATACTGTTCGAATTAATAGAACCACCAATATTGTTGAAAAGGGAAATTATTTATGGAGCACTGAAATTTTTAAAGTGTCCAAAATCCTAGACACCATACCAATAACTTATCAACTGCGAGACACCAAAGATCATGAGATTCTCGGCGGTTTTTATGAATATGAACTGCAAAAAGTTAGAAACACTAGTGAAATTTATCAAATTGAAAAGATATTAAAGAGTCGTACACGCCCTGGTAAGAAACAGTTGCTTGTTCGCTGGCTAGGATACAACTCAGGTTTTGATTCTTGGGTCAGTGCTGAAGATATTGACAATGCCCAATGATTTCTATGTGACTTTCATGTCCAATGTTTCTGATCCTCTCTACAATGATCTGAATAGAACAAGTGATTTTTGGACAAAACTCTCCCCCACCATCAAATTCGACGGAAAGTATGAAGTGGCTCTTGTCGACTGTATTCTTAAAAATACCTACGACATCCTGAGAAAGGATCGTAAATATGAAATAAAAATTAGACCCTATGATTGGCCGCCACCACCAGGTGATCAAGAACAAATTCAAAAAATCAATTGGATGGATTATCCATATATTGAATTACCCTATGAGGAACTCACCTGTATGAACGATGTATGTCGTTCTATTAATAAAAGAATTTCCGCTCGTAAAAAAGGAGCTTTTCATTTCAACTATTCAAAGGAGGAGGCCAAGATCTACATTAGTTCGCCTATTGCCAATGAAAATGTTATTCTCAATGATCATCTAAAGGATGTTCTTGGTTTTAAGCTCAATATAATCAATGGTAAAAGTGCCGGAAACACTAATTTCATTTTTGCTGACTAACCACCTGCCTTCTCCACAGACACTTGTATATTTCTCTACGCTTCATTTGCGGAAACATCTCGGGTTGGTAATTCAAATGTTTCCCTCCTACGAGTTCTTAAACGAAAAACCAATCAAGAACATATTCACAACTACAATATAAAGCATCTTCAGTATATCCCCGTAAACACTGTCTCTTTTTAACTCTGTCAGTTAACACTAAGAACCGAAGTGGGTGATCACACAGCAGTTTCAAAGGGGATGTCTGAGATTACATGCCATTTTCAACCCATCGTTTACCAAAACGATGCATAATGGAATAGTGTTATTCACTTGTCCAGATAGTGACTTCTATAACAATGCTGTTGATCCAAGACAACAGGGCACTGGAAGGGACTTTTACAAGGAGCGTATTATAATGTCTGCCTACGGCCTTCGTAGCTGGTTTGCTAAGCTGTTTCGCTCTTCACTACCACTGGCTAGAAAATATCTTGTACCTGCTGCGACAGATTTTGCATCCTCAACACTATAGGATTGGGGCTCTGGCAAGGATTTTAAAAAAAGTGCTACGAAAAATCTTAGGTCTAGTTCGCGAACCCTTGGCGAGAGATTAAAACAAAATGATAAAGGCTTAAAAAGGTCAAGAAACAACGCATCCCTCATCAGTCTCTACTCAGGTAGGAAACGAAAGACACCCCTTTTGTCAACGAAAAGAAGGAAAAAGCCGACACGTAGTGTAACCAGAAGTCCCAGGAAGAAAATTGTTAGATCGAAACTAGATTTCTTCTCCTAAAATGTCCTACCTACCGCATTAGGATTCTCAACCTTTAATCACCGCCTCATTGAATCTATTCAATGCCGAAAATGTTGATGTGAGTGTCAAGCATGGATACTATGAACAATTTTATCCACTACAACCCCTCTCCGATAATATCCACTTTCAAATTTATTCTAATGAAGACTACTTCATAGATTTATCGTCCACATTTATAGATTTACAAATGAAAGTCCGGAAATCCGATAATACAATGCCAATTCGGGCCGATGGGATATCCTATGAAAATTGTATACTACATAATTTATTTCGTCAAATTAGTGTCTACATCAATGGCACGCTGGTGAGCACAAGCAACAATCTCTCAAACTATGCAAGCTATATGCAATCCATGTTGATGAAACCCAAGTAATACAAGGAATTGAGAGGCGCCTCCAATGGATATGAATATATTACTAATACTGATAGTACAGATGCGTTTAAAAATGTTACAACTAGTGAATTACATCTAGTTGGAAAAATATATCATGAAATATTTAATATACCCCAATGGCTGCCGCCCAATGTTAAAGTGGATATAAAACTAACGCTTGCACCCTCCTATGTCATATTGAGATAGTAACTTGCTGCCAATCCCGATGTAAGTCTCTCCCTCACCTCGGCAGTACTTCATGTACGCATACAGCAGGTTATGAGTACTGTTGCTTTGGCCGTGGAAAAACTGAGAGCCAATGGCAAAAATATTAAAGTACTTGTTCCTCATACAATCACCAATCAACGTCATATTTCCATGGACTCACGTACCTTTACCAATTCATTCTTTATAAATCGTGAAATTCTGTCAAAAATTGCGTTGGCCTTTGTAAAAAGCGCCAGTGCACTAGGATCATGGTCTGAAAGCCCACATAAATTCAAGAGGTTTGGACTTTCATCTCTTGTGTTCAAAGTAAACGGTATCCCACTCTACAATCTATCTTTTGATCAATCCAATAGAACACTGTACGAGTTAACCATGCAAACCCTAGATATTGACTCTCAACTATTTGAAAATGGTATAACCGAAGATATGTTTGCTAAAACACATGGTATCATTGTACTGGATTTGTCGGGTACACAGGATATGAGTATAGTACGTACGGGGAGTGTGCGTTTAGAGTGTACATTCGCCGACCCATTGGCTGAGAGTATTGCCCTAATCTCACTAAATCAATATGAAACCTATTGGGAAATCACTCCCGAAGGCAGTGTTCTACTAGACTTGGCGCCATGAACACCAGTCAAATAATCAATGTATTTAATATAGACCCCTACATGTCCCAGTACAAATCCTATTGTCTACCCTCAGACTATCTAGGGAAAATTCAACGTGTCAACAATACCTTGATTATTGTTAATGGCAGTCCGTGGACTGTGCTGACGGGTCATTGGCTGTGCATCTTTCAAACAATGAAGGCGATTGAATTTTTTTTATCCTCTTGGTCTACCCTATACATTCTACACACCCCACATCAGCAACTATATTGAGAGCAGTGGGAAAACTATTATTCAAAATTGGAAGAGGGTGCAGGATCTAACGACTAAAAGCTGTGGCTTCCATGCACTACTATATTTTGTGTTACGATGTCGCGGCTATACTTACAAGCAGCTTCTCCACATGTATAGTGACAATCCACGTCTGAATGACTTTCTAGTGGAAAATATCCTCTCTGACCTATACAGTGTTGATTTCAGTGTCCTAAGAGTAAAGTACTTAAGAAAGGTATGTGAATTTGTTTATTAATAAAATGTATATATATATACAACAATGTCTTTAAATCTTCACTTTAGATTTCTTCATCTTCGATGTATAGACAACTATCTTGAACCACTAATGCTGGTAAATCATTTGGATTCACTGTATATTGATCTTGATTGACTACAAAGTCAGGGTCACATTTTCTACAGTATAATGTAACTTCACTCTTGTCATATCTCTTTGTATAGTGAATTATACTATTTGCATTCATATTATGAAATTCAAGAGTTTCAATCTGTCTATTTGAAGCAATATCACATACAGTGTTTTCAAGTGGTGAATCACATTCCGTCACAGCCAAATAAAAATCACTTGATTTATAGTCATAGTAGGCAGTGTCATCAAAGTGATGACGTAGAAACCAGATTGTCTTGTTACCCCAACAGTTGAATCGTAGACCAGATTCCTCTTCCCAGAATAATTTAAATCCACGACGATACCAATCTCGTAGAAATAAACTGAAATCACGTTTGGGATTCTTTCCAATCATAGCGGGGTAAGTATTCTCCCACTGATCACATTTATCATAGTGACAATTGGAGCACAGGTGCTCTCTAGGATGAGAGTCACACACCTCCTCAAGACATGAATTACATCCTTTAATTTGTACTGCATAGACTCTATGTAATTTACAAGGATTACATAATTTACACTTTTCACTATAGTCATTAATAATTGTAAAATTTTCACATTGAGTCCAACTACCAAGAGTGTACATGCACAATGGACATATATAGAACATTTTTCGGTTTCCAATGTCAACTCACTCACAGCTAAAACGAAACTGATCCTCTTCGCTCGATAAATTCATCGAGAGGGAAATGTAGGAGAGAGGAGTAACTCTGTAACGTTACCTCTTTCGAATGATGGGGGAGCCATCTACATTGAATCCATTGGGAATGTTTTCAAAAGTATATCCACAATATGATTCTGTCTTGTTCCAATTAATATATCAATAAATTGAGTATAAGCATTTGAATTACATTTTAAAAGTTTCATACAATAGTCCAATGGAGGAGAATAACTCCTCATTATATTGTCAAGTGTTCCCTGACAGGAGAATATCCTGCGTTTAAGAGATAACTCGAGAAAATCATCATCCAAAATCAAATGTTTTTCCATAAACACTAGATTTGATCTAAATCTCTCTTTCTCAAATTTATTCATTTTTTAATCCTTTCACTCTGACTGCTGACTCTAGACTGACCCTGATTCGTTAGGATACACGTGATCCTGTTTCCCGTTATCGGATCAATAAAATTCCCAATTGATTACGCAATCAAGTTCTCGGAAAGTCACTCCCCCCATCGATTACGCAATCAAGTTCTCGGAACTCAACTTCCCCCTCAAGTCCTAGATCAATAAGATTGTTCCTGTTAGAATTCAATGCGCATGTGCAACCTTCGTTCCGGAGTTATTACACATAGAAACATCAAATAAATCGACCTTGGAAAATGAGGTCTAACATTTGGCTCGAGCAACAACATCAAATACTATTTCTGGATCATCCATAAAACAGACATGAAAAACATCAAATAAATCGAACAACACAGATAACCATCCATGAAACAGACATGAATGTGAGAAAGTTCCTGTTTTTCAAATTCTCACAAATAAATACGATAAATCATTCATAATTTGATGTTGACATCCAAGAAAACATCGAATAAATCAAATAACACACATAACCATCCATGAAAACAACCATAAATGTGACAAAATTCCTGTTTTTCCAAGTGAGAAAATTCCTGTTTTTTCATTCTCACTGAGAAAACCATAAACCACGTGGTTCTGTTCGGAGTCGGACCCCCATCTCTACTTGCAGCTTTTATTTGTATAAATATTTTACTTTTCTTTTGCTAAATGGATGTCTTTACAAATTAGCTTACGTAACTAACTTCTATATTCGTATATTTTTCTTCTGGCAAAAAATACAAAGTTGCAGATTTTTGCAGATATGAGCTTGAAACCTATGTAATAGGATTTTCTGATACGCTGAATCTGACGGTGTGATTTTCATTAAAATTCTTTCACTTGTAGGGGATGTTTCCCCCTCTTTAAAAAATCGAGTAAATTTTCTCAGGCTCGTAGCCTTTGATGAGTAATACTAAACTTAATAAAATTTATATATTTAGGATCAGCATTATAAACACATTCTTTTGATACATTTATTGACATCAAAATTTCATTTTTAAAAGTTTCGATTACTATTGAGCCGTATCGCTTGTTTTTTTATTGTTTTTTTTATTACGTATATGTTATTACTTATATGAAGGGGTTCTCCCCTTAGTCAATACCACGCTCTTTACGTTAAAAGTTAAAAAAAATTTTGATTCAGAAACCCCTGAATCACAAAGGCCGTTTAATTAGAATAGATAGCTCTTTTGAAAGCACTAAAAAAAACTGCAGCGTAAAGAGCGAGGTATTGACTTGGGGGAGAACCCCCTCACATACGTTATAATTTCTGTTCGTTTTAAGTTCTAATATTCCTTCTTACATTTCAGTTGAAAAAACTTGTTTTTTTTTATTTAATTTCTGATCGTTTCTTAAATAATGCTTGGAAATCCGGCGCCCCCTTCATAGAAATGTCCCTTACCCGAAAGAAACATCCTCCACGGAAATATTCTCCAGAGTAACCCCCTCCTCTAGCCCCCCCCCTCCAGAAAAAATCCTTCCTGAAAATGGTTGTATACTTCCCAATAACCAATAAATAATGCTGGCAATTCCGGCGCCCCCTTCATGGCAATTTCCCTTCCCCCATGAAATCTTCCATCATGAACAGATCCTCCAACATAACCCCTGACCCACCCTTCCCTACCCATACCAGAAAAAAAAACACCAGAAAACATCTGTAAAAATACCAATAAACAATAATAAATTTTAAAAATGGGTTAATTTAAAAAAATTTATCCCTCCCTCTGGGAATTTCGGGGGATTAAGTCATCCTAAAAGACATATTTATCATATTTTAGACCATGCTGAACAAAATTGCTATCTCAAAGTTTTGATCGGGTGACTTTGGGAAAAAAATAAGCGTGGGAGGGGGCCTAGTTGCCCTCCATTTTTTTTGGTCACTTAAAAAGGGCACTAGAACTTTTAATTTCCGTTCCAATGAGCCCTCCCACTATTTTCTAGGACCACTGGGTCGATACGATCACCCCTGGGGAAAAAAAAAAAAACAAACAAACAAACAAACAAACAAACAAACAAATAAACACGCATCCGTGATCTTTATTCTGGCAAAAAATGGAAAATTCCACATTTTTGTAGATAGGAGCTTGAAACCTCTAAAGTAGGGGTCTCTGATACGCTGAATATGATGGTGTGATTTTCATTAAGGTTCTATAGCTTTTAGGGGGTGTTTCCCCCTTTTTTTGAAAATCAGGCAAATTTTCTCAGGCGCGTAACTTTTTAGGGGTAGCACTAAACTTGATGAAAAATATATATTTGACATCAGCATTGAAATCTGATTCGTTTGATATATCTATTGGTATCAATAACCCGTTTTCTAGAGTTTCGGTTACCATTGAGCCGGGTCGCTCCTTACTTACAGTTCGTTACCACGAACTGTTTG
>NC_142813.1:17333377-17468724 GCF_049724085.1 Artemia sp. Qi Xiang Cuo | reverse complement strand
GTACGGGGGCGCCATAGAAGTATAAGTTAACATACTACTTATATTATTCTATATATGTTATTTTGAGTTATACTTTTATCGCATTGCGTTCATTTTTAAGCCTTGAGATAAAAACTGAAATCCTATCGTAGACAGTGGCGGAGGGAAGTCCCCCCCCCTCACATGCAAAATTGAGCAGCCACAGAGAAAGTAATACAAATGAAAATAATCTGTCTTTTGAAAGTGTCTTTTTTCAAAACACACAAACAAAATCTTCTAAAGGAACCTGAAGTGCTATCTCGGATATTTCCGTTGATTCTTTATTCCCGTTACTTTCAGATGTAAAATTTAGGATATTATCGAATGGGTTTAGTCGGACCCTCCCTGAATAATTCACATTTGAAAAACCCACCCCTGCAAAATTCCTCCCCCCTCAAAGAACATTTTCTTTTCCTGCTGATAATTCCCCCGCGTTAAATTCCACCCAGCAGAAATTTATTTATTACTTTAGATTAATATCAGCACTAAATTTATTTATTAATTTACATTAATATCTATTGTATGTTTGTTTGCCTTGATTGTTTATTTAATGATTGTTTGATTGTTTATATGCCCCCAGGGCATGACTTATAACGCCTACCCCCGGGCCCTGGTGGGCTGTGTCGACACCGGAGTTTTTTGTTATCAGAACTTTGAGCTATTTAAAAAAAATATCTATCTCAAAATTTTTATCGGAGGCATTTAGGGCATGAAGTAGGGGGGGGGCTAGTTGCCCTCCAATCTCTTTTGACTCTTAAAATGTGAACAAGAACTTTCAATTTCTAATCAAATAAGCTCTCTCTAAAGTTTATACGAGCATCCCTTCCATAAGAAATAATGAGAAGGATTCGGAGAATCCTTAAATTACAACCCTTGCCCTGAGGGCTGTGGGGGAGTTGTCATCCTCAAAGACCTAATTTCCAGAACTTAAAACTACGTTTAAAAAAATGGCTGTTTCAAAATTTTGATTGGATGTGTTTGGGGAAAATGTGGCGTGAGAGGGGGGTTTGTTGCCCTCAAATCACTTTTGACTGTTAAAAAGAGCACTAGCCTTTTGAATTTCCAATCGAATGAGCCTTTTTTGAAGTCTCTACGATACCACCCTCTATAAAAACCTTATATGCCCCAAGGGTATAACTTAAAACCCTTGCCTTGAGGGTTGTGGGGGAGTGTCCTCCTCAAAAACATATTTTCTGTCAGAAAATAAACTACGCTGAACAAAATGGCTATTTAAAATTTTTTATTGGATGTGGTTGGGGAAATGATGGGCGTGGGGGGGGGGGGTTAGTTGCCCTCCACTAACTTTCGACTATTAAAAAGAGCCCTAGGCCTTTGAATTTACAATCGAATGAGCCTTTTTTGAAGTTTCTATGATAACGCCTTCTATGAAAACCGTATATGCCCCCAGGGCATAAATTAAAACCCTTGCCCTGAGGGTTGTGGGGGAGTGTCCTCCTCAAAAATATATTTTTTCTATCTGGAAATCAACTACGCTGAAAAAATAGATATCTCAAAATTTTGATTGGATGTGTCTGGGCGAATGATGGGCGTGGGGGGGGGGCTAGTTGCCCTGCAATCACTCGAGTATTGAAAAGGGCACTAGCCCTTTGAATTTCTAATTGAATGAGCCTTTTTTGAAGTTTCTACGACAACGCCTTCTACAAAAACCTTATATGCCCCCAGGGCATAACTTAAAACCCTTGCCCTGAGGGTTGTGGGGGATTGTCCTCCTCAAAAACATATTTTCTATCTGGAAATCAACTACGCTGAATAAAATGGCTTTCTAAAAATTTTGATTGGATGTGTTTGGGGGAGCAATGGGCGTGGAGGGGGGGGGGCTAGTTGCCCTCCAATCACTTTCGACTATTAAAAAGGGCACTACCACTTTGAATTTCCAATTGGATGAGGCTTTTTTTGAAGTTTCTACGACAACACCTTCTATAAAAACCTTATATGCCCCCAGGGCATAACTTAAAACCCTTACCCTGCGGGTTGTGGGGGAGTGTCCTCCTCAAAAATATATTTTCTATCTAAAAATCAACTACGCTGAACAAAATGGCTAGCTCAAATTTTTGTTTGGTTGTTTTTGGGGAAATGATGGGCGTGGGGGGGGGGCTAGTTACCCTCCAATAACTGTCGACTATTAAAAAGGGCACTATCCCTTTGAATTTCTAATCAAATGAGCCTGTTTTGAAGTTTCAAGACAACGCCTTCTATAAAAAACCTTATTTGCCCCCAGGGCATAACTTAAAACCCTTGCCCTAAGGGTTGTGGGGGAGTGTCCTCCTCAAAAATATATTTTTTCTATCTGGAAATCAACTACGCTGGAAAAATAGATATCTCAAAATTTTGATTGGATGTGTCTGGGCGAATGATGGGCGTGGGGGGGGGGGCTAGTTGCCCTCCAATCACATTCGAGCATTGAAAAGGGCACTAGCTCTTTGAGTTTCTAATTGAATGAGCCTTTTTTGAAGTTTCTACGACAACGCCTTCTATAAATACCTTATATGCCCCTAGGGCATAACTTAAAACCCTTGCCCTGAGGGTTGTGGCGGAGTGTCCTCCTCAAAAACATATTTTCTATCTGGAAATCAACTACGCTGAATAAAATGGCTTTCTCAAAATTTTTATTGGATGAGTTTGGGGGAGCAATGGGCGTGGAGGGGGGGCTAGTTGCCCTCCAATCACTTTCGACTATTAAAAAGGGCACTATCACTTTGAGTTTCCAATGGGATGAGGCTTTTTTGAAGTTTCTACGACAACGCCTTCTATAAAAACCTTATATGCCCCCAGGGCATAACTTAAAACCCTTCCCCTGAGGGTTGTGGGGGAGTGTCCTCCTCAAAAACAATTTCTATCTAAAAATCAACTACGCTGAACAAAATGGCTATCTTAAAATTTTGATTGGATGTGTTTGGGGAATTGATGAGCGTGGGGGGGGGGGCTAGTTACACTCCAATAACTGTCGACTATTAAAAAGGGCACTAGCCCTTTGAATTCCTAATCAAATGAGCCTGTTTGGAAGTTTCTACGACAACGCCTTCTATAAAAAACCTTATACGCCCCAAGGGAATAACTTAAAACCTTTGCCCTGAGGGGTGTAGGGGAGTCTCCTCCTCAAAAGTGTATTTTCTATTTGGAAATCAACTACGCTGAACAAAATGCCTATCTCAAAATTTTGATTGTATGTGTTTGGGGGAATGATCCGCGTGGGGAGGGGGGCTGTGGTAAAGCTTTCTAATTTAGTTAATTATTAATTTAGTAAAAATATATAAGACGTAAATATGAAGTTTTGAAATACTACTTTTTATTAAGATAAGGAACATATCCTGCTAAGTTCTGTTTAACGGGAAATTGAGAAATTACCACTTCCTAGCGATTACGTGGGAAGGTGTGGTTGATAAAAATGTATAAAAGATACATTTTATCGGAAGAAAAGATCTTATACTAACTTTATGCCGGACTGACCTCTGGTCCGTTGTTTTTAGAAATACCTTGGAACTTTGTCTTATCATTGTAAGAGTCTAAATATCTATTTATATATTATTGTTGTTTTTTAGACTTGTGGTCTACTTGGGACAGCCAGTCCCAGTAGACATAATATATCCGATTATATTATATGTTAAATGAATAAAAGTATTGTATTTTAGACAACCTCTCTACGATCTACTTTTAGTCCTCGAACATACCCAGTCGGTACGCCTCATTAGTTCGGTCATAGCCTAAGGCACGTTACCAAAGTTTAATTACCTTAGGGCCAGAGTTTATCTCCCCTATAAAGGGAGAATAAAGGCATCTACAACTACAACCCCCAAATACCATAAGAATAACACTTCACAACAGGGCTAGTTGCCCTCCAATCATTTTCGACTATTAAAAAGGGCACTAAAACTCTCAATTTCAAATCGAATGAGACCCCTTTGAAGTTTCTACGACGACCCCTTCCATATGAAGTGCCTCTGGGAAAAATAATAATAATTACAAATAAATCAGAGACAACGCTGTAGCGTTGCCTATAGTAAACACCACACGACTCCAATGTTTTATTATTATTTTTTTTTCCAGAGGCAACCCTCAGGCCAAGGGAATTAAGTTATGCCCGGGGGGCATATAAGAATGATGTTGGCACAATGTATTATTTATTATTTTTTTTCCTTTAGAGCAGGACATTTCGTATCGAAGACGTTGTCGTAGAAACTTAGAAAAGGGCTCATTCAATTGTAAATTGGAGTGGCTTGTGCCCTTTTTAATAGTCGAAAGCGACTGGAAGGTAACTAACACCCGTTTCACGCCCACCATTTCCCGAAACACATCCAATCAAGTTTTTGATATAGCCATTTTGTTGAGCGCAGTTGATTTCCAGATAAAAATTATGTTTTTGAGGAGGACACTCCCCCACAGCCTTCAGGGCAAGGATTGTAAGTTATGATCTGGGGGCATATAAGGTTTTTATAGAAGGCGTTGTCGTGGAAACTTCAATAAAGGCTCATTCGTTTGGAAATTGAAAGGGCTAATGCCCTTTTTAATAGTCGAAAGTGATTCTAAGGCAACTGACACCCCTTCCACGCCCACCATTTCCCCAAACAAATTTAAAGTTCTAGTTCACTTTTTAATCGTCAAAAAATATTGGAGGGTAACCAGCTCTTCCCTCCCAAACACTTTTTTCCCAAATGCATCCAATAAAAGTTTTAAGATAACTATTTTGTTAAAAATAGTTCAAAGATCATATAAAAAAATTCCGGTGTCGACACAACCCCCCAGGGCACGGGGACTGGTGTTGTAAGTTATGCCCTTAGGGCATATATGGGTCTTATGGAAGGGATGCTCGTATTAACCTCAAAAAGGGCTCATTTGATTGGAAATTGAAAGTTTTAGTTCACTTTTTAAGAGTCAAAAGAGATTGAAGGGCACCTAGCCCCCCCTCCCATCCACACCCTTTTTTCCTCAAACCCATCCGATAAGAACTTTGAGATAGCTTTTTTTAAATAGTTCAAAGACCATATAAAGAAAACTCATGGGTCAATACAGTCCTCAGGGCCGGAGGGCAGGTGTTGTAAGTTATGCCCTTGGGGAATATATGGTTCTTATTGAAGGGATGCTCGTAAAAAATTATTTCTTTACAGAGATGGCTCATTTGATTGGAAATTGAAAGCTCTAGTTAAGTTTTTTCGATTCAAAAGATATTGAAGGGCAACTAGCCCCCCACGCCCTTTTTCCCCAAATGCATCCAATAAAAATTTTGAGATAGGCATTAAGTTAAAAATTTCTCAATAGTCAGATACCAAAAACGCAGGTGTCATCACAACCCCCCAGAGCCCAGGGGCAGGCGTTGTAAGTTATGCCCTGGGCAAATATTGTTCTTATAAAAGGGATGCTCGTATAAACTTCAGAGAGGGCTCATTTGATTGGATATTGAACTACAGCCCTTTTTAAGAGTCAAAAGTGATCAGAGGGCAACTGGCCCCCTATGCCCTTTTCCCCCAAATACATCCGATAAAGAATTTGAGGTAGCCATTTTGTTAAAAATAGTTCATTTGTTAAAAAAAGATCTTATAACAAAACTGCTTTACGTATGGTCATTACGTTAAAAATAGTTCAAAGCTCAGATAAGAAAAACTCCTGTTTCGACACAACCTCCCCCCCCCCCCCAGGGCCAGGGCAGGCCTTGTAAGTATTGCTCTGTGGGCATATATGGTTCTTATGGAAGGTATACTCGTATAAACTTCAGAGAGGGTTCATTTGAATGGAAATTGGAAGTTGAAGTTCATTTTCTCAGAGTGAAAAAGATCGGAGGGCAACTAGCCCCTCCCTCCCTCCACACCTTTGGGCGTATCGGATGGATAAACCCATCCGATAAAAATTTCAGGTAACCATTTTGTTAAAAATAGTTCAACCATCAGATATTGAAACTCCAGGGTCGACACAACCTCCCAGGGCCGAGGGACAGGCGTTGTAAGTTATACTCTTGGGATTATGAAGGGATACTCGTATAAACTTCAGAGAGGGCTCATTTGATTGAAAATAGAAAGTTCTAGTTCACTTTTAAAGATTCAAAAGAGACCGAAGCTTAATCTACTCCCCCCACGCCCTTTTTCCCATAACCCATCCGATAAAAATTTTGAGATAGCAATTTTTTTAAAAATAGTTCAAACATCAGACAATACAAACTCACAGGTTGACACAAACCCATTTTTTCACTTTGATATTGTTACTTTGATATCAGTTTTGATACTTTGAGAAACATTTGATTTTTTTTTTAAGTTTGATTTTGAAATAAGGAATTTTTAAAAACTTGAAACTTTTTGTAATCAAAAACGAACAAAAATAATTAAAAAAACTTTCCGAAAAAATAAGTTTTTCAAAGGAAAGTAAAGGCCATTTTAAATTTAAGCTCAGCAGATACAAATACCTTTTAAAATTCAAACTCAAAACGACCAGAAATTACTACTAAAGAATAAATGAAACCCAAAACGAACAGAAATTAAATAAACAATCATAGCAAAAATACATAACAAGTAATAATATAAATGAATAATAAGATCTTAAAGCAAGTATTGCTTGGATTGAAAATGAAAATGAATCTTAAAAAAAAAAATATTTTCCTATTGAAGTACAAATGAAACTTAAAACAAATAAAAAATTAAATCAAAAATCAATGCAAACAAGCATACAGTAGACATTAATGTAAATTAATAAATAAATCTTAAAACGAGTGAAACTTAAATTGAATATGCAAATTAAACTTGAAACAAACAAAAATCACCACAAACAAGAGTTTGGGTATGACCTCCTTCTCTCACTGTAAAAGTCTAAAACCTACTGCGTCATTGGCACTTTACTGAAAACTATATGCGTCTTGAACAGTCTTGGAAAGTATTAACAACATCAAATTGAATATTTGATGTATAATGATATTAATTGTTGAAAAATCCATCAACTCAAGAATTTATCTGGCTGTAATTGTGTTTTTATTTTCAATGCTGTAAGAACTGGAAAAGAAAGTATTTGTAATATAATCCGTTTGCAGTTAAGCGCCAATGACGCAGTAGTCTTTTGGTTTTTATTTACAATTAAGAAAGGAGGCAGTATCCAAACACTTGTTTGTAGCGAAACTAAATTCGTCTTGAAAAACTTTAAAAAGAGCTGATAAATTAAACTGAATATTTGATGTATAATGATATTAATTGCCGAAATCTCATCAGTTCAAAATGTTACTATAATTTTAATGTTAATTTTCAGAGATAAGTACAAAAGAAAATATTTGTCACAAAATTGTTTTTCAGTAAAGCGCCAATGACGCAGTAGGTTTTAGACTTTTACAGTGAGAGAAGGAGGTCATACCCAAACTCTTGTTTGTGGTGATTTTTGTTTGTTTCAAGCTTAATTTGCATATTCAATTTAAGTTTCACTCGTTTTAAGATTTATTTGTTAATTTACATTAATATCTATTGTATTTTTGTTTGCATTGATTGTTTATTTAATTTCTGTTCGTTTTAAGTTTCATTTGTACTTCAATAGGAAAATATTTTTTTCGTCTTAACCTTGATTTTCATATTCAATATAAGCATTACTCGCTTTAAGATCTATTTATTCATTTATATCATTACTTGTTGTATGTAGGCCTATTTGCTATGATTGTTTATTTGATTTCTGTTCGTTTTGAGTTTCATTTATTCTTTAATAGTAATTTCTGGTAGTTTTGAGTTTTAATTTTAAAAGGTATTTTGTATCTGCTGAGCTTAAGTTTAAAATGGCCTTTACTTTCCTTTGAAAAACTTATTTTTTCGGAAAGTTTTTTTTTAATTAATAAATAATAAAACATTAGGGCCGTATGGCCTTTACTATAGGCAACGCTACAGCGTTGCCTCTGATAAAACGGAAAAATTCAAATTATGATACAAATTAGCAGGTTATGATGCAAGCTAGTCCATAGTGTTAATAAGCTTGATAACACTAGTTCATAGTGTTATCAAGACGGCTTCACTTCAGACTTGTCTAAAAACTAATCTTTCAAAAAACTTTTTCAGAACTCAAACGAGATCGTATTATTGGATCGAGCTCATTTTGCTGAAATGATAAAAACTAAACGAAAATAAAGTAAAAATCCTAAAATTCTAGATTTTTTTTCAAAAACTGTCTTTAATTGGTTTTCTTTTACTGTACCAAAATTCCTATATTTTTTTGTGTTTTTAGTAAAGCGCTAGTTTTCTATAATCAGAGGAACACAGGGAAGTATCATCGGTTGGTTTATGTGCATTATTTTTATCAATCTGTGCTAGATAGACTGTGAAGCAATAATTTTTGTTAGTCACAACCTCGCTCTTTACTTCCCTCAGAAAACCTTTGTTTAAAAAAATAAAATAATAAGGTCTTGAAGCTGCATCATTCTGTAGCGCTAAAATGCTTCCTTTTATGTTCGGTTGGTTTTTTGCAGTCTCTTCTTGATATTTGGAAATCATTTAAGGGCAAACCCTCCTTCAAGTGCTACAAGACGTTTGTTGCGACATCAGAAAATCAAGAGGCTCTTTACATTTTCGGATTCCCCTGCTATTTAAATAGCTCGATTCTTTTTACACTACGTCTTATTTCTTATGTTTTTTTACTCACTGCAGTCACCGTGCAATAATCTGAAGAGACCACCGTGCAAAAACCCTGCAGTCACCACGCAAAAACCCTTGCAGTTGAATTCATTTCAAATTGCATCTTCATTATTTCAAAAGGTAGTCAAATTAGGTATATTTGCAATTGCAAATACAAATTATTATACATTCTCTTTGTTTTAATGTTACATTTTAAGTTGATCTCCATTGACTGGTTCCCCCAATTTTTATCTATGTTTCAGCTAAATTTTTTTCTTAATTTTGCCCTAGGTTTTTCTCATTTTCTTGTTTTTTTTTCATCGGCACCACTAAGCATTTAAAGTCTTTATATCATTAAATATATCACAAATTTTTATTTGCTTATCACAAATAGAAAATTATGGTTAATTAATGGTAATCGCACCTCCTTCCAATTCAGCAACTTGACAGCAATATCGCAAAGTTCTGACCAGGCTTTTATTTTGATTAAATAAAAAAAACAAGTTTGTTTAACAGAAAGAAAGGAACAATATTAAAACTTAAAAACGAACAGAATTTATTCCGTATATGAAAGGGGCTGTCCCCTCCTGAATGCCTCGCTCTGTAAGCTAAAGTTTTTTTTTATTGTTTTAAAAAATAAAGTTGCGAAAAAGAGTCAAATTTTAGAGTAAAGATTGAGGCGCTGAGGAGGTGACATCCCCGTTAATACACGGAATAATTTCTATTTGTTATAATTATTTAATATCGCTACTTACTTTCAGTTAAAAAAACTTGTTTTTTTATTTAATTTCTGATCGTTTTTTAGTTAATGCAGCTTTTATTTTGGCTCACCGTCATTGAATAAGTAAACAAAATTTGCATAAAATTTTTACTTTTCTTTTGCTAAATGGATGTTTCTAAATTTGCTTATGACGTAATTTACAAATTAACTTACGTAACTAACTTCTATATTCGTATATTTTTCCTCTGGCAAAAAATACAAAGTTGCAGATTTTTGCAGATATGAGCTTGAAACCTATGTAATTGGGTTTTCTGATACGCTGAATCTGACGGTTAAATTTTCATTAAAATTCTTTCACTTGTAGGGGATGTTTCCCCCCTCTTTAAAAAATCGAGTAAATTTTCTCAGGCTCGTAGCCTTTGATGAGTAATACTAAACTTAATAAAATTTATATATTTAGAATCAGAAAATATATTTAGAAAATTCCGTTTTTAAAAGTTTCGATTACTATTGAGCCGTATAGCTTGTTTTATTATTGTTTTTTTATTACGTATATGTTATTACGTATATGAGGGGGTTCTCCCCTAAGTCAATACCACGCTCTGTACGTTAAAAGTTAAAAACAATTTAATTCACAAACCCCTGAATCACAAAGGCCGTTTAATTAGAATAGATAGCTCTTTTGAAAGCACAAAAAAAAACTGTAGCGTAAAGAAAGAGGTATTTACTTGGGGGAGAACCCCCTCATATACGTTATAATTTCTTTTCGTTTTAAGTTCTAATGTTGCTTCTTATTTTCAGTTGAAAAAAAACTTTTTTTTTTTTTAATTTAATTTCTGATCGTTTTTTAAATAATGCTTGGAAATCCGGCGCCCCCTTCATAGAAATGTCCCTTACCCCAAAGAAACATCCTCCACGGAAAAATTCTCCCAAGTAACCCCCTCCTCCAACCCCATCCTCCAGAAAAAAGAATCCTTCCTGAAAATGTCTGTATACTTCCCAATAACCAATAAATAATGCTGGCAAGTCTGGCGCCCCCTTCATGGCAATTTCCCTTCCCCATGAAAACTTCCTTCATGGACAGATCCTCCAACATAACCCCCGACCCATCCCCCCCCCCACCCCACGACCAGAAAAAAAACTCCTGAAAACTTCTGTATACTTCCCAATAACCAATACTATATGTTAACATTGGGTAAAGTTCATAACTTTTAGCCCTCCCCCCGGGGACTTCCGGGGATTAAGAATAAGGTAAGAGGTACCATTTTGCCTGCGCCCCTAGGAATTTCAGCGTTATTTGCTTGTGCCTCTTATTTGAGAAGTTAACTTTAGTATTTCGTGATTTGACGTGCCTGAAATCATGAATTAGAATAGTTAATTAGCTGTTTGGGTTTTCAGACCTAGTTGTTTAGATTTTCGTGGGCGTTAGGTTCCTGGGATTTATTATTTGAGAAGTTAACTTTAGTATTTCGTATTTGACATGCCTGAAATCATTAATTAGAATATTTAATTGGCTGTTTGGGGATTTTCAGACCTAGGTTTTTTAGGTTTTCGTGTGTGTTTGACTCCTGGGGTTTATTATTTGAGAATTTAACTTTAGTATTTTGTGGTTTTACGTGCCTGAAATCATAAATTAGAATATTTAATTAGCTGTTTAGGGTTTTCAGAACTAGGTTTTTTAGATTTCGTGGATGTTTGACTCCTGGGGTTTATTATTTGAGAAGTTAACTTTAGTATTTTGTGGTTTTACGTGCCTGAAATCATGAATTAGAATAGTTAATTACCTGTTTAGGGTTTTCAGACCTAGGTTTTTCATTCTGTTGATTTTCATAGTTCATTTTGAATTTCTTTCATTGAAATGCAAGAGTTGGAATATTTCAGTAGTGTTTTGATGTGCTTTACCTTGTCACAGTTACATTCTCTTAATTTTTCAAAGTTCATTTTGAATTTCTTTCGTGAAATGCAAGAATTGGAATATTTCAGTAGTGTCTTGTCGTGGTTTACCTTGTCACAGCTACATTCTCATGATTTTTCAAAGTTCATTTTGAATTTCTGTCGTGAAATGCAAGAGTTGGAATATTTCAGTAGTGACTTGTTGTGCTTTACCTTGTCACAGTTACATTCTCTTGATTTTTCGAAGTTCATTTTGAATTTCTGTCGTGAAATGCAAGAGTTGGAATATTTCAGTAGTGTTTTGTTGTGCTTTACCTTGTCACAGTTACATTCTGTTGATTTTCATAGTTAATTTTGAATTTCTTTCATTGAAATGCAAGAGTTGGAATATTTCAGTAGTGTTTTGTTGTGCTTTACCTTGTCACAGCTACATTCTGTTGATTTTCATAGTTCATTTTGAATTTCTTTCATTGAAATGCAAGAGTTGGAATATTTTAGTAGTGTTTTGTTGTGCTTTACCTTGTCACAGATACATTCTCTTGATTTTTCAAAGTTAATTTTGAATTTCTGTCATGAAATACAAGAGTTGGAATATTTCAATAGTGTTTTGTCGTGGTTTACCTTGTCACAGTTACATTCTGTTGATTTTCATAGTTCATTTTGAATTTCTTTCATTGAAATGCAAGAGTTGGAATATTTCAGTAGTGTTTTTTTGTGCTTTACCTTGTCACAGTTAAATTCTCTTAATTTTTAAAGTTCATTTTGAATTTCTTTCGTGAAATGCAAAAATTGGAATATTTCAGTAGTGTCTTGTCTTGGTTTATCTTGTCACAGGTACATTCTCATGATTTTTCAAAGTTCATTTTGAATTTCCGTCGTGAAATGCAAGAGTTGGAATATTTCAGTAGTGACTTGTTGTGCTTTACCTTGTCACAGTTACAGTCTCTTGTTTTTTAGTAGTTCATTTTGATTTTCTGTCGTGAAATGCAAGAGTTGGAATATTTCAGTAGTGTTTTGTTGTGCTTTACCTTGTTACAGTTACATTCTGTTGATTTTTATAGTTCATTTTGAATTTCTTTCATTGAAATGCAAGAGTTGGAATATTTCAGTAGTGTTTTGTTGTGCTTTACCTTGTCACAGTTACATTCTGTTAATTTTCATAGTTCATTTTGAATTTCTTTTATTGAAATGCAAGATTTTGAATATTTCAGTGGTGTTTTGTTGTGCTTTACCTTGTCACAGATACATTCTGTTAATTTTAATATTTCATTTTTTATTTAGTTAGTTTAAATTAAAGAGTTGGAATATTTAAGTAGTGTTTTTTTGTGCTTTACCTTGTCACAGTTACATTCTCTTAATTTTTAAAGTTCATTTTGAATTTCTTTCGTGAAATGCAAGAATTGGAATATTTCAGTAGTGTCTTGTCGTGGTTTACCTTGTCACAGCTACATTCTCATGATTTTTCAAAGTTCATTTTGAATTTCCGTCGTGAAATGCAAGAGTTGGAATATTTCAGTAGTGACTTGTTGTGCTTTACCTTGTCAGATTTACATTCTCTTAATTTTTCGTAGTTCATTTTGATTTTTTTTCGTTAAATGCAAGAGTTGGAATATTTCAGTAGTGTTTTGTTGTGCTTTACCTTGTCACAGTTACATTCTGTTGATTTTCATAGTTCATTTTGAATTTCTTTCATTGAAATGCAAGAGTTGGAATATTTCAGTAGTGTTTTGTTGTGCTTTACCTTGTCACAGTTACATTCTCTTAATTTTTCAAAGTTCATTTTGAATTTCTTTCATGAAATGCAAGAATTGGAAAATTTCAGTAGTGTCTTGTCGTAGTTTACCTTGTCACGGCTACATTTTCATGATTTTTCAAAGTTCATTTTGGATTTCTTTCGTTGAAATGCAAGAGTTGGAATATTTCAGTAGTGACTTGTTGTGCTTTACCTTGTCACAGTTACATTCTCTTGATTTTTCGAAGTTCATTTTGAATTTCTGTCGTGAAATGCAACAGTTGGAATATTTCAGTAGTGTTTTGTTTTGCTTTACCTTGTCACAAATACATTCTGTTGATTTTCATAGTTCATTTTGAATTTCTTTCATTGAAATGCAAGAGTTGTAATATTTCAGTAGTGTTTTGTTGTGGTTTACCTTGTCACAGTTATATTATCTTAATTTTTCAAAGTTCATTTTGAATTTCCTTCGTGAAATGCAAGAATTGGAATATTTCAGTAGTGTCTTGTCGTGGTTTACCTTGTCACAGCTACATTCTCAGGATTTTTCAATGTTAATTTTGAATTTCTGTCGTGAAATGCAAGAGTTGGAATATTTCAGTAGTGACTTGTTGTGCTTTACCTTGTCACAGTTACATTCTCTTGATTTTTCGAAGTTCATTTTGAATTTCTGTCGTAAAATGCAAGAGTTGGAATATTTCAGTAGTGACTTGTTGTGCTTTACCTTGTCACAGTTACATTCTCTTGATTTTTCGAAGTTCATTTTGAATTTCTGTCGTAAAATACAAGAGTTGGAATATTTCATTAGTGCTTTGTTGTGCATTACCTTGTCACAGTTACATTCTGTTGATTTTTCAAAGTTCATTTTGAATTTCTTTCGCGAAATGCAAGAATTGGAATATTTCAGTAGTGTCTTGTCGTGGTTTACCTTGTCACAGCTACATTCTCATGATTTTTCGAAGTTCATTTTGAATTTCTTTCATCGAAATGCCAGAGTTGGAATATTTCAGTAGTGTTTTGCTGTGTTTTAAATTGTCACAGTTACATTCTCTTAATTTTTCAAAGTTCATTTTGAATTTCTTTCGTGAAATGCAAGAATTGGAATATTTCAGTAGCGTCTTGTCGTGGTTTATCTTGTCACAGCTACATTCTCATGATTTTTCAAAGTTCATTTTGAATTTCTTTCGTTGAAATGCAAGAGTTGGAATATTTCAGTAGTGACTTGTTGTGCTTTACCTTGTCACAGTTACATTCTCTTGATTTTTCGAAGTTCATTTTGAATTTCTGTCGTGAAATGCAAGAGCTGGAATATTTCAGTAGTGTTTTGTTGTGCTTTACCTTGTCACAGTTACATTCTCTTAATTTTTCAAAGTTCATTTTGAATTTCTTTCGTGAAATGCAAGAGTTGGAATATTTCAGTAGTGACTTGTTGTGCTTTACCTTGTCACAGTTAAATTCTCGTGATTTTTTGAAGTTCATTTTGAATTTCTGTCGTGAAATGCAAGAGTTGGAATATTTCAGTAGTGTTTTGTTGTGCTTTACCTTGTCACAGTTACACAGTTACACATTTCACGAAAGAAATTCAGTATATTTCAGTAGTGTTTTGTTGTGCTTTATCTTGTCACAGTTACATTCTGTTGATTTTCATAGTTCATTTTGACTTTGTTTCATTGAAATGCATGAGTTAGAATATTTCAGTAGTGTTTTGTTGTGCTTTAACTTGTCACAGTTACATTCTATTAATTTTTCAAATTTCATTTTGATTTTCTTTCTTGATATGCAAGAATTGGAATATTTCAGTAGTGTCATGTCGTGGTTTACCTTGTCACAGCTATATTCTCATGCTTTTTCAAAGTTCATCTTGAATTTCTGTCGTGAAATGCAAGAGTTGGAATATTTCAGTAGTGACTTGTTGTGCTTTACCTTGTCACAGTTACATTCTCTTGATTTTTCGAAGTTCATTTTGAGTTTCTGTCGTGAAATGCAAGAGTTGGAATATTTCAGTAGTGTTTCGTTGTGCTTTACCTTGTCACAGTTACATTCTCTTAATTTTTCAAAGTTCATTTTAAATTTCTTCCGTGAAATGCAAGAATTGGAATATTTCAGTAGTGTCTTGTCGTGGTTTACCTTGTCACAGCTACATTCTCATGATTTTTCAAAGTTCATTTTGGATTTCTTTCGTTGAAATGCAAGAGTTTGAATATCTCAGTAGTGACTTGTTGTGCTTTACCTTGTCACAGTTACATTCTCTTGATTTTTCGAAGTTCATTTTGAATTTCTGTCGTGAAATGCAAGAGCTGGAATATTTCAGTAGTGTTTTGTTGTGCTTTACCTTGTCACAGTTACATTCTCTTTATTTTTCAAAGTTCATTTTGAATTTCTGTCATGAAATTTCTGTCCAACTCTTGCATTTCACGACAGAAATTCAAAATGAACTTCGAAAAATCAAGAGAATGTAACTGTGACAAGGTAAAGCACAACAATTCACTACTGAAATATTCCAACTCTTGCATTTCACGACATAAATTAAAAATGAAATTTGAAAAATCATGAGAATGTAGCTGTGAAAAGTTAAACCACTACATGACACTACTGAAATATTTCAATTCTTGCATTTCACGAAAGAAATTCAAAATGAACTTTGAAAAATTAAGAGAATGTAACTGTGACAAGGTAAAGCACAACAAAACATTACTGAAATATTCCAACTCTTGCATTTCAATGAAAGAAATTCAAAATGAACTATGAAAATTAACAGAATGTAACTGTGACAAGGTAAAGCACAACAAAACACTACTGAAATATTCCAACTCTTGCATTTCACGACAGAAATTCAAAATGAACTTCGAAAAATCAAGAGAATGTAACTGTGACAAGGTAAAGCACAACAAGTCACTACTGAAATATTCCAACTCTTGCATTTCAACGAAAGAAATCCAATATGAACTTTGAAAAATCATGAGAATGTAGCTGTGACAAGGTAAACCACGACAAGACACTACTGAAATATTCCAACTCTTGCATTTCACGAAAGAAATTCAAAATAAACTTTGAAAAATAAGGAGAATGTAACTTTGACAAGGTAAAGCAAAACAAAACAATACTGAAATATACCAACTCTTGAATTTCAATGAAATAAATCCAAAATGAACTATGAAAATCAACAGAATGTAACTGTGACAAGGTAATGCACAACAAAACACTACTGAAATATTCCAACTCTTGCATTTTACGACAGAAATTCAAAATGAACTTCGAAAAATCAAGAGAATTTAACTGTGACAAGGTAAAGCACAACAATTCACTACTGAAATATTCCAACTCTTGCATTTTACGACAGAAATTCAAAATGAACTTCGAAAAATCAAGAGAATGTAACTGTGACAAGGTAAAGCACTACAAGTCACTACTGAGATATTCCAACTCTTGCATTTCACGACAGAAATTCAAAATGAACTTTGAAAAATCATGGGAATGTAGCTGTGACAAGGTAAACCACGACAAGACACTACTGAAATATTCCAATTCTTGCATTTCACGAAAGAAATTCAAAATGAATTTTGAAAAATTAAGAGAATGTAACTGTGACAAGGTAAAGCACAACAAAACACTACTGAAATATTCCAACTCTTGAATTTAAATGAAAGAAATTCAAAATGAACTATGAAAATCAATAGAATGTAACTGTGGCAAGGTAAAGCACAACAAAACACTACTGAAATATTCCAACTCTTGCATTTCACGACAGAAATTCAAAATGAACTTCGAAAAATCAACAGAATGTAACTGTGACAAGGTAAAGCACAACAAGTCACTACTGAAATATTCCAACTCTAGCATTTCAACGAAAGAAATCCAAAATGAACTTTGAAAAATCATGAGAATGTAGCCGTGACAAGGTAAACTACGAAAAGACACTACTGAAATATTCCAATTCTTGTATTTCACGAAAGAAATTCGAAATGAACTTTGAAAAATTAAGAGAATGTAACTGTGACAAGGTAAAGCACAACAAAACACTACTGAAATATTCCAACTCTTGCATTTCAATGAAAGAAATTCAAAATGAACTATGAAAATCAACAGAATGTGACTGTAACAAGGTAAAGCACAACAAAACACTACTGAAATGTTCCAACTCTTGCATTTCACGACAGAAATTCAAAATGAACTTTGAAAAATCATGAGAATGTAGCTGTGACAAGGTAAACCACGACAAGACACTACTGAAATATTCCAATTCTTGCATTTCACGAAAGAAATTCAAAATGAACTTTGAAAAATTAAGAGAATGTAACTGTGACAAGGTAAAGCACAACAAAACACTACTGAAATATTCCAACTCTTGCATTTCAATGAAAGAAATTCAAAATGAACTATGAAAATCAACAGAATGTAACTGTGACAAAGTAAAGCACAACAAAACACTACTGAAATATTTCCAACTCTTGCATTTTAATGAAATAAATTCAAAATGAATTATGAAAATCAACAGAATGTAACTGTGACAAGGTAAAGCACAACAAAACACTACTGAAATATTCAAACTCTTGCATTTCACGACAAAATTTCAAAATGAACTTAGAAAAATCAAGAGAACGTAACTATGACAAGGTAAAGCACGACAAGTCACTACTCAAATATTCCAACTCTTGCATTTTACGACAGAAATTCAAAATGAACTTCGAAAAATCAAGAGAATGTAACTGTGACAATTAAAGCACAACAAGTCACTACTGAAATATTCCAACTCTTGCATTTCACGACAGAAATTCAAAATGAACTTTGAAAAATCATGAGAATGTAGCTGTGACAAGGTAAACCACGACAAGACACTACTGAAATATTCCAATTCTTGCATTTCACGAAAGAAATTCAAAATGAACTTTGAAAAATTAAGAGAATGTAACTGTGACAAGGTAAAGCACAACAAAACACTACTGAAATATTCGAACTCTTGCATTTCAATGAAAGAAATTCAAAATGAACTATTAAAATCAACAGAACGTAACTGTGACAAAGTAAAGCACAACAAAACACTACTGAAATATTCCAAGTCTTGCATTTCAATGAAAGAAATTCAAAATGAACTATGAAAATCAAAAGAATGTAACTGTGACAAGGTAAAGCACAACAAAACACTACTGAAATATTCCAACTCTTGCATTTCACGACAAAAATTCAAAATGAACTTCGAAAAATCAAGAGAATGTAACTGTGACAAGGTAAAGCACAACAAGTCACTACTCAAATATTCCAACTCTTGCATTTTACGACAGAAATTCAAAATGAACTTCGAAAAATCAAGAGAATGTAACTGTGACAAGGTAAAGCACTACAAGACACTACTGAGATATTCCAACTCTTGCATTTCACGACAGAAATTCAAAATGAACTTTGAAAAATCATGGGAATGTAGCTGTGACAAGGTAAACCACGACAAGACACTACTGAAATATTCCAATTCTTGAATTTCACGAAAGAAATTCTAAATGAATTTTGAAAAATTAAGAGAATGTAACTGTGACAAGGTAAAGCACAGCAAAACACTACTGAAATATTCCAACTCTTGAATTTCAATGAAAGAAATTCAAAATGAACTATGAAAATCAACAGAATATAACTGTGACAAGGTAAAGCACAACAAAACACTACTTAAATATTCCAACTCTTGCATTTCACGATAGAAATTCAAAATGAACTTCGAAAAACCAAGAGAATGTAACCGTGACAAGGTAAAGCACAACAAGTCACTACTGAAATATTCCAACTCTTGCATTTCAACGAAAGAAATCCAAAATGAACTTTGAAAAATCATGAGAATGTAGCCGTGACAAGGTAAATTACGACAAGACACTACTGAAATATTCCAATTCTTGCATTTCACGAAAGAAATTCAAAATGAACTTTGAAAAATTAAGAGAATGTAACTGTGACAAGGTAAAGCACAACAAAACACTACTGAAATATTCCAACTCTTGCATTTCAATGAAAGAAATTCAAAATGAACTATGAAAATCAACAGAATGTAACTGTAACAAGGTAAAGCACAACAAAACACTACTGAAATATTCCAACTCTTGCATTTCACGACAGAAATTCAAAATGAACTACGAAAAATCAAGAGAATGTAACTGTGACAATTAAAGCACAACAAGTCACTACTGAAATATTCCAACTCATGCAATTTACGACAGAAATTCAAAATGAACTATGAAAAATCATGAGAATGTAGCTGTGACAATGTAAACCACGACAAGACACTACTAAAATATTCCAATTCTTGCATTCCACGAAAGAAATTCAAAATGAACTTTCAAAATTAAGAGAATGTAACTGTGACAAGGTAAAGTACATCAAAACACTACTGAAATATTCCAACTCTTGCATTTCAATGAAAGAAATTCAAAATGAACTATGAAAATCAACAGAATGTAACTGTGACAAGGTAAAGCACAACAAAACACTACTGAAATATTCCAACTCTTGCATTTCAACGAAAGAAATCCAAAATGAACTTTGAAAAAACATGAGAATGTAGCCGTGACAAGGTAAACTACGACAAGACACTACTGAAATATTCCAATTCTTGCATTTCATGAAAGAAATTCAAAATGAACTTTGAAAAATTAAGAGAATGTAACTGTGACAAGGTAAAGCACAACAAAAAACTACTGAAATATTCCAACTCTTGCATTTCAATGAAAGAAAATCAAAATGAACTATGAAAATCAACAGAATGTGACTTTGACAAGGTAAAGCACAACAAAACACTACTGAAATATTCCAATTCTTGCATTTCAATGAAAGAAATTCAAAATGAACTACGAAAAATCAAGATAATGTAACTGTGACAATTAAAGCACAACAAGTCACTACTGAAATATTCCAACTCTTGCATTTAACGACAGAAATTCAAACTGAACTATGAAAAATCATGAGAATGTAGCTTTGACAAGGTAAACCACGACAAGACACTACTGAAATACTCCAATTCTTTCATTTTACGAGAGAAATTCAAAATGAACTTTGAAAATTAAGCGAATGTAGCTGTGACAAGGTAAAGCACAACAAAACACTACTGAAATATTCCAACTCTTGCATTTCAAGGAAAGAAATTCAAAATGAACTATGAAAATCAACAGAATGTAACTGTGACAAGGTAAAGCACAACAAAACACTACTGAAATATTCCAACTCTTGCATTTCAACGAAAGAAATCCAAAATGAACTTTGAAAAATCATGAGAATGTAGCCGTGACAAGGTAAACTACGACAAGACACTACTGAAATATTCCAATTCTTGCATTTCACGAAAGAAATTCAAGATAAACTTTGAAAAATTAAGAGAATGTAACTGTGACAAGGTAAAGCACAACAAAACACTACTGAAATATTCCAACTCTTGCATTTCAATAAAAGAAAATCAAAATGAACTATGAAAATCAACAGAATGTAACTGTAACAAGGTAAAGCACAACAAAACACTACTGACATATTCCAACTCTTGCATTTCACGAAAGAAATTCAAAATGAACTACGAAAAATCAAGAGAATGTAACTGTGACAATTAAAGCACAACAAGTCACTACTGAAATATTCCAACTCTTGCATTTAACGACAGAAATTCAAAATGAACTATGAAAAATCATGAGAATGTAGCTGTGACAAGGTAAACCACGACAAGACACTACTGAAATATTCCAATTCTTGCATTTCACGAAAGAAATTCAAAATGGACTTTGAAAATTAAGGGAATGTAACTGTGACAAGGTAAAGCACAACAAAACACTACTGAAATATTCCAACTCTTGCATTTCAATGAAAGAAATTCAAAATGAACTATGAAAATCAACAGAATGTAACTGTGACAAGGTAAAGCCCAACAAAACACTACTGAAATATTCCAACTCTTGCATTTCAATGAAAGAAATTCAAAATGAACTATGAAAATCAACAGAATGTAACTGTGACATGGTAAAGCACAACAAAACACTATTGAAATATTCCAACTCTTGCATTTCACGACAGAAATTCAAAATTAACTTTGAAAAATCAAGAGAATGTAACTGTGACAAGGTAAAGCACAACAAAACAATACTGAAATATTCCAACTCTCGCATTTCAATGAAAGAAATTCAAAATGAACTATGAAAATCCACAGAATGTAACTGTGACAAGGTAAAGCACAGCAAAACACTACTGAAATATTCCAACTCTAGCATTTCAATGAAAGAAATTCAAAATGAACTATGAAAATCAACAGAATGTAACTGTGACAAGGTAAAGCACAACAAAACACTACTGAAATATTCCAACTCTTGCATTTCACGACAGAAATTCAAAATGAACTTTGAAAAATAATGAGAATGTAGCTGTGACAAGGTAAACCACGACAAAACACTACTGAAATGTTCCAATTCTTGCATTTCACGAAAGAAATTCAGTATATTTCAGTAGTGTTTTGTTGTGCTTTACCTTGTCACAGTTACATTCTGTTGATTTTCATAGTTCATTTTGAATTTTTTTCATTGAAATGCAAGAGTTAGAATATTTCAGTAGTGTTTTGTTGTGCTTTACCTTGTCACAGTTACATTCTCTTAATTTTTCAAAGTTCATTTTGAATTTCTTTCGTGAAATGCAAGAATTGGAATATTTCAGTAGTGTCTTGTCGTGGTTTACCTTGTCACAGCTATATTCTCATGCTTTTTCAAAGTTCATCTTGAATTTCTGTCGTGAAATGCAAGAGTTGGAATATTTCAGTAGTGACTTGTTGTGCTTTACCTTGTCACAGTTACATTCTCTTGATTTTTCGAAGTTCATTTTGAGTTTCTGTCGTGAAATGCAAGAGTTGGAATATTTCAGTAGTGTTTTGTTGTGCTTTACCTTGTCACAGTTACATTATGTTAATTTTCATAGTTCATTTTGAATTTCTTTCATTGAAGTGCAAGAGTTGGAATATTTCAGTAGTGTTTCGTTGTGCTTTACCTGGTCACAGTTACATTCTCTTAATTTTTCAAAGTTCATTTTAAATTTCTTCCGTGAAATGCAAGAATTGGAATATTTCAGTAGTGTCTTGTCGTGGTTTACCTTGTCACAGCTACATTCTCATGATTTTTCAAAGTTCATTTTGGATTTCTTTCGTTGAAATGCAAGAGTTTGAATATCTCAGTAGTGACTTGTTGTGCTTTACCTTGTCAGAGTTACATTCTCTTGATTTTTCAAAGTCCATTTTGAATTTCTGTCGTGAAATGCAAGAGTTGGAATATTTCAGTAGAGTTTTATTGTGCTTTACCTTGTCACAGTTACATTCTGTTGATTTTCATAGTTCATTTTGAATTTCTTTCATTGAAATGCAAGAGTTGGAATATTTCAATTGTGTTTTTTTGTGCTTTACCTTGTCACAGTTGCATTCTCTTAATTTTTCAAAGTTCATTTTGAATTTCTTTCGTGAAACGCAAGAATTGGAATATTTCAGTAGTGTCTTGTCGTGGTTTACCTTGTCACAGCTACATTCTCATGATCTTTCAAAGTTCATTTTGAATTTATGTCGTGAAATGCAAGAGTTGGAATATTTCAGTAGTGACTTGTTGTGCTTTACCTTGTCACAGTTACATTCTCTTGATTTTTCGAAGTTCATTTTGAATTTCTGCCGTGAAATGCAAGAGTTGGAATATTTCAGTAGTGTTTTGTTGTGCTTTACCTTTTCAGAGTTACATTCTGTTGATTTTCATAGTTCATTTTGAATTTCTTTCATTGAAATGCAAGAGTTGGAATATTTCAGTAGTGTTTTGTTGTGCTTTACCTTGTCACTGTTACATTCTCTTAATTTTTCAAAGTTCTTTTTGAATTTCTTTCGTGAAATGCAAGAATTGGAATATCGTTTCTTCAACTGAAAGTAAGTAGCAACAGCAAAACTTAAACCTTGGATACACAATACATATACTTTATTCAAGAAATTATGAAAAAATCGCAAGTAAGTAAAAACTCTTTCTTGAATTTCCCATTTGGATGCACAATACAGAAATTTAATTCAAGAAATTATGGAAAAAAATGTAAAAAGCTTTATTTCATTTTTTAAGGTTAATTTAGACGAGGTTACGTGCGCGCACGTAACCTCGTCTAAATTAACCTTAAAAATGAAATAAAGCTATGTCGACTTTGCATATTTTATTCAACATATCCGACAATTGGTGCAGAAAAAGCATAGAGTTTGTTACTTACTTACTTACATTTTTTCCATAATTTTTTGAATTAAATTTCTGTATTGTGCATCCAAATGGGGAATTCAAGAAAGAGTTTGTTACTTACTTGAGATTTTTTCATAATTTCTTGAATAAAGTATCTGTATTGTGTATCCAAGGTTTAAGTTTTGCTGTTGCTCCTTACTTTCAGTTGAAGAAACGATATTCCAATTCTTGCATTTCACGAAAGAAATTCAAAATGAACTTTGAAAAATTAAGAGAATGTAACAGCGACAAGGTAAAGCACAACAAAACACTACTGAAATATTCCAGCTCTTGCATTTCAATGAAAGAAATTCAAAATTAACCATGAAAATCAACAGAATGTAACTCTGATAAGGTAAAGCACAACAAAACTCTACTGAAATATTCCAATTCTTGAATTTCACGAAAGAAGTTCAAAATGAACCTCGAAAAATCAAGAGAATGTAACTGTAAAAAGGTAATGCGTAACAAGTCACTACTGAAATATTCCAACTCTTGCATTTCACGACAGAAATTCAAAATGAACTTTGAAAAATCATGAGAATGTAGCTGTGACAAGGTAAACCACGACAAGACACTACTGAAATATTCCAATTCTTGCATTTCACGAAAGAAATTCAAAATGAACTTTGAAAAATTAAGAGAATGTAACTGTGACAAGGTAAAGCACAACAAAACACTACTGAAATATTCCAACTCTTGCATTTCAATTAAAAAAATTCAAAATGAACTATGAAAATCAACAGAATGTAACTGTGACAAGGTAAAGCACAACAAAACTCTACTGAAATATTCCAACTCTTGCATTTCACGACAGATATTCAAAGTGAACTTAGAAAAATCATGAGAATGTAGCTGTGACAAGGTAAACCACGACAAGACACTACTGAAATATTCCAATTCTTGCATTTCACGAAAGAAATTCAAAATGAACTTTGAAAAATTAAGAGAATGTAACTGTGACAAGGTAAAGCACAACAAAACCCTACTGAAATATTCCAACTCTTGCATTTCAATGAAAGATATTCAAAATGAACTATGACAATCAACAGAATGTAGCTGTGACAAGGTAAAGCACAACAAAACACTACTGAAATATTCCAACTCTTGCATTTCACGACAGAAATTCAAAATGAACTTCGAAAAATCAAGAGAATGTAAAGGTGACAAGGTAAAGCACAAGAAGTCACTACTGAAATATTCCAACTCTTGCATTTCACGACAAAAATTCAAGATGAACTTTGAAAAATCATGAGAATGTAGCTGTGACAAGGTAAACCACGACAAGACACTACTGAAATATTCCAATTCTTGCATTTCACGAAAGAAATTCAAAATGAACTTTGAAAAATTAAGAGAATGTAACTGTGACAAGGTAAAGCACAACAAAACACTACTGAAATATTCTAACTCTTGCATTTCAATGAAAGAAATTCAAAATGAACTATGAAACTCAACAGAATGTAACTGTGACAAGTTAAAGCACAACAAAACACTACTGAAATATTCCAACTCTTGCATTTCACGACAGCAATTCAAAATGAACTTCGAAAAATCAAGAGAATGTAACTGTGACAAGGTAAAGCACAACAAGTCAGTACTGAAATATTCCAACTCTTGCATTTCACGACAGAAATTCAAAATGAACTTTCAAAAATCATGAGAATGTAGCAGTGACAAGGTAAACCACAACATGACACTACTGAAATATTCCAATTCTTGTATTTCACGGAAGAAATTCAAAATGAACTTTGAAAAATTAAGAGAATGTAACTGTGACAAGATAAAGCACAACAAAACATTACTGAAATATTCCAACTCTTGCATTTCAATGAAAGAAATTCAAAATTAACTATCAAAATAATACAGAATGTAACTGTGACAAGGTAAAGCACAACAAAGCACTACTGAAATATTCCAACTCTTGCATTTCACGACAGAAATTCAAAATGAACTTCTAAAAATCAAGAGAATGTAACTGTGACAAGGTAAAGCACAACAAGTCACTACTGAAATATTCCAACTCTTGCATTTCAACGAAAGAAATCCAAAATGAACTTTGAAAAATCATGAGAATGTAGCTGTGACAAGGTAAACCCCGACAAGACACTACTGAAATGTTCCAATTCTTGCATTTCGCGAAAGAAATTCAAAATGAACTTTGAAAAATTAAGAGAATGTAACTGTGACAAGGTAAAGCACAACAAAACACTACTGAAATATTCCAACTCTTGCGTTTCAATGAAAGAAATTCAAAATGAACTATGAAAATCAACAGAATGTAACTGTGACAAGGTAATGCACAACAAAGCACTACTGAAATATTCCAACTCTTGCATTTTACGACAAAAATTCAAAATGAACTTCGAAAAATCAAGAAAATGTAACTGTGACAAGGTAAAGCACAACAATTCACTACTGAAATATTCCAACTCTTGCATTTTACGACAGAAATTCAAAATGAACTTCGAAAAATCAAGAGAATGTAACTGTGACAAGATAAAGCACTACAAGTCACTACTGAGATATTCCAACTCTTGCATTTCACGACAGAAATTCAAAATGAACTTTGAAAAATCATGGGAATGTAGCTGTGACAAGGTAAACCACGACAAGACACTACTGAAATATTCCAATTCTTGAATTTCACGAAAGAAATTCAAAATGAATTTTGAAAAATTAAGAGAATGTAACTGTGACAAGGTAAAGCACAACAAAACACTACTGAAATATTCCAAATCTTGAATTTCAATGAAATAAATTCAAAATGAACTATGAAAATCAACAGAATGTAACTGTGACAAGGTAAAGCACAACAAAACACTACTGAAATATTCCAACTCTTGCATTTCACGACAGAAATTCAAAATGAACTTCGAAAAATCAAGAGAATTTAACTGTGACAAGGTAAAGAACAACAAGTCACTACTGAAATATTCCAACTCTTGCATTTCAACGAAAGAAATCCAAAATGAACTTTGAAAAATCATGAGAATGTAGCCGTGACAAGGTAAACTACGACAAGACACTACTGAAATATTCCAATTCTTGCATTTCACGAAAGAAATTCAAAATGAACTTTGAAAAATTAAGAGAATGTAACTGTGACAAAGTAAAGCACAACAAAACACTACTGAAATATTCCAACTCTTTCATTTCAATGAAAGAAATTCAAAATTAACTATGAAAATCAACAGAATGTAACTGTAACAAGGTAAAGCACAACAAAACACTACTGAAATGTTCCAACTCTTGCATTTCAATGAAAGAAATTCAAAATGAACTACGAAAAATCAAGAGAATGTAACTGTGACAATTAAAGCACAACAAGTCACTACTGAAATATTCCAACTCTTGCATTTCACGACAGAAATTCAAAATAAACTTTGTAAAATCAAGAGAATATAGCTTTGACAAGGTAAAACAATACAAGACACTACTGAAATATTCCAATTCTTGCATTTTACGAGAGAAATTCAAAATGAACTTCGAAAATTAAGCGAATGTAACTGTGACAAGGTAAAGCACAACAAAAAACTACTGAAATATTCCAACTCTTGCATTTCAATGAAAGAAATCCAAAATGAACTATGAAAATCAACAGAATGTAACTGTGACAAGGTAAAGCACAACAAAACACTACTGAAATATTCCAACTCTTGCATTTCAATGAAAGAAATTCAAAATGAACTATGAAAATCAACAGAATGTAACTGTGACAAGGTAAAGCACAACAAAACACTACTGAAATATTCCAACTCTAGCATTTCAACGAAAGAAATCCAAAATGAACTTTAAAAAATCATGAGAATGTAGCCATGACAAGGTAAACTACGAAAAGACACTACTGAAATATTCCAATTCTTGTATTTCACGAAAGAAATTCGAGATGAACTTTGAAAATTAAGAGAATGTAACTGTGACAAGGTAAAGCACAACAAAACACTACTCAAATATTCCAATTCTTTCATTTCAATGAAAGAAATTCAAAATGAAATATGAAAATCAACAGAATGTAACTGTGACAAGGTAAAGCACAACAAAACACTACTTAAATATTCCAACTATTTAAATTCAATGAAAGAAATTCAAAATGAACTCTGAAAATCAACAGAATTTAACTGTGACAAGGTAAAGCACAACAAAACATTACTTACATATTCCAACTCTTGCATTTCAACGAAAGAAATCCAAAATGAACTTTGAAAAATCATGAGAATGTAGCCGTGACAAGGTAAACCACGACAAGACACTACTGAAATATTCCAATTCTTGCATTTCATGAAAGAAATTCAAAATGAACTTTGAAAAATTAAGAGAATATAATTGTGACAAGGTAAAGCACAACAAAACACTACTGAAATACTCCAACTCTTGCATTTCAATGAAAGAAATTCAAAATGAACTATAAAAATCAACAGAATGTAACTGTAACAAGGTAAAGCACAACAAAACACTACTGAAATATTCCAACTCTTGCATTTCACGACAGAAATTCAAAATGAACTACGAAAAATCAAGAGAATGTAACTGTGACAATTAAAGCACAACAAGTCACTACTGAAATATTCCAACTCTTGCATTTTACGACAGAAATTCAAAATGAACTATGAAAAATCATGAGAATGTAGCTGTGACAAGGTAAACCACGACAAGACACTACTGAAATATTCCAATTCTTGCATTTCACGAAAGAAATTCAAAATGGACTTTGAAAATTAAGGGAATGTAACTGTGACAAGGTAAAGCAAAACAAAACACTACTGAAATATTCCAACTCTTGCATTTCAATGAAAGAAATTCAAAATGAACTATGAAAATCAACAGAATGTAACTGTGACAAGGTAAAGCCCAACAAAACACTACTGAAATATTCCAACTCTTGCATTTCAATGAAAGAAATTCAAAATGAACTATGAAAATCAACAGAATGTAACTGTGACAAGGTAAAGCACAACAAAACACTACTGAAATATTCCAACTCTTGCATTTCACTTGCATTTCAACTATGAAAATCAACAGAATGTAACTGTGACAAGGTAAAGCCCAACAAAACACTACTGAAATATTCCAACTCTTGCATTTCAATGAAAGAAATTCAAAATGAACTATGAAAATCAACAGAATTTAACTGTGACAAGGTAAAGCACAACAAAACACTACTGAAATATTCCAACTCTTGCATTTCACGACAGAAATTCAAAATGAACTTCGAAAAATCAAGAGAATGTAACTGTGACAAGGTAAAGCACAACAAGTCACTACTGAAATATTCCAACTCTTGCATTTCACGACAGAAATTCAAGATGAACTTTGAAAAATCATGAGAATGTAGCTGTGACAAGGTAAACCACGACAAGATACTACTGAAATATTCCAATTCTTGCATTTCACGAAAGAAATTCAAAATGAACTTTGAAAAATTAAGAGAATGTAACAATGACAAGGTAAAGCACAACAAAACACTACTGAAATATTCCTACTCTTGCATTTCAATGAAAGAAATTCAAAATGAACTATGAAAATCAACAGAATGTAACTGTGACAAGGTAAAGCACAACAAAACACTATTGAAATATTCCAACTCTTGCATTTCACGACAGAAATTCAAAATTAACTTTGAAAAATCAAGAGAATGTAACTGTGACAAGGTAAAGCACAACAAAACAATACTGAAATATTCCAACTCTCGCATTTCAATGAAAGAAATTCAAAATGAACTATGAAAATCCACAGAATGTAACTGTGACAAGGTAAAGCACAGCAAAACACTACTGAAATATTCCAACTCTAGCATTTCAATAAAAGAAATTCAAAATGAACTATGAAAATCAACAGAATGTAACTGTGACAAGGTAAAGCACAACAAAACACTACTGAAATATTCCAACTCTTGCATTTCACGACAGAAATTCAAAATGAACTTCCAAAAATCAAGAGAATGTAACTGTGACAAGGTAAAGCACAACAAGTCACTACTGAAATATTCCAACTCTTGCATTTCACGACAGAAATTCAAAATGAACTTTGAAAAATAATGAGAATGTAGCTGTGACAAGGAAAACCACGACAAGACACTACTGAAATGTTCCAATTCTTGCATTTCACGAAAGAAATTCAAAATGAACTTTGAAAAATTAAGAGAATGTAACTATGACAAGGTAAAGCACAACAAAACACTACTGAAATATTCCAACTCTTGCATTTCAATGAAAGAAATTCAAAATGAACTATGCAAATCAACAGAATGAAAAACCTAGGTCTGAAAACCCTAAACAGGTAATTAACTATTCTAATTCATGATTTCAGGCACGTAAAACCACAAAATACTTTATTATTTAACTTCTCAAATAATAAACCCCAGGAGTCAAACACACACGAAAACCTAAAAAACCTAGGTCTGAAAATCCCCAAACAGCCAATTAAATATTCTAATTCATTATTTCAGGCACGTCAAATACGAAATACTAAAGTTAACTTCTCAAATAATAAATCCCAGGAACCTAACGCCCACGAAAATCTAAAAAACTAGGTCTGAAAACCCAAACAGCTAAATAACTATTCTAATTCATGATTTCAGGCACGTAAAATCACAAAATACTAAAGTTAACTTCTCAAATAATAAACCCCAGGAGCCAAACACACGACAATCTAAAAAACCTAGGTCTGAAAATCCCCAAACAGCTAATTAACTATTCTAATTCATGATTTCAGGCACGTCAAATCACGAAATACTAAAGTTAACTTCTCAAATAAGAGGCACAAGCAAATAACGTTGAAATTCCTAGGGGCGCAGGCAAAATGGTACCTCTTACCCTACTATTAAGTCATCCTAAAAGAAATAGTTATCGTATTTTCGACCATGCTGAACAAAATGGCTATCTCAAAATTTTGATCGGGTGACTTTGGGAAAAAAATGAGCGTCGGAGGGGGCCTAGTTGCCCTCCATTTTTTTGGTCATTTAAAAAGGGCACTATAACTTTTAATTTCCTTTCCAATGAGCCCTCCCACTATATTCTAGGACCACTGGGTCGATACGATCACCCCTGGGAAAAAAAAAAAATAAACACGCTTCCTTGATCTTTCTTCTGGCAAAAAAAACAAAATTCCATATTTTTGCAGATAGGAACTTGAAACCTCTACAGTAGGGTTCTCTGATACGCTGAATCTGATTGTGTGATTTTCATTAAGATTCTATGACTTTTAGGGGGTGTTTTCTCCTTTTTTCGAAAATCAGGCAAGTTTTCTCAGGCTGGTAACTGTTGATGGTCAGCACTAAACTTGATGAAAGTTATATATTTAAATTCAGCATTGAAATCTAATTCTATTGATGTATCTATTGGTATAAAAAACCCGTTTTCTAGAGTTTCGGTTACCATTGAGCCGGGTCGCTCCTTACTTACAGATCGTTACCACGAACTGTTTGAAAGACACATAATCGTACCTCGTACCATCTTCAAAACTTGACAGCAATATTGCCCAGTTATGAACTAACCTCGTGTTGAAAAACAATAGGATTTTATTTTAAACCCTCGAATATTTCCTTGTTTTCTCATTCTTGCATAGTTTGGCATTGTTTCGGATGCACTCAAAGTTTTTAAATTGATGAAACGCGGTTGGTCTTCAAGATTTTCCATTTTGGCATAGAACCGCTTATAAGCAAATAATTTCTTTACACTGGCTTTCGTTTATAATAAAATGAAGTATGAATGCATGGATTCATTTTCAGGTTTCAAATTAGAAAATAACTGAACAATTCTTTTTCAAATTTTTACTCGCTATTTATATATTTTCATTTTATTTTTTACATGTATCGCAACACTTGCCTCCAATAAACAATTCATAACTAATTAAAGAATTAATGCTATTTCTAGTTGATCATATGACTTCTTTTCTTTTTTTTTCTATGCTCTTGACCCTCTTTGTAACCGAATGGCAAAAAAATGATGAGAGCAAATTCCATCTGAGAAATAAGCCTCAACAAAGGCTAATTAATGCTTAGTCGCCTATATTTACTCCTAGAAAGGGGAATAGATTGTACTCACTTAAGGAGTCTAATGGGAGCTGGTCTTACTAAAAGTCTTTTCTCCTAAATTGTTCTTATCAACATTCCCTTTGGGATTTTCTACAAAAAGGTTCAAACCAGGACTATAGCATCAAAATTATCTTATCAATGAAAATAATTAAACTGTTAATGGAAATTACAAGGATAGAGAGAACAAAAATAACCAATTAAAATATGTGTATAAGAACTCGTATTCATGATGATTCAAAATCTTGATTCGAAAACGAAAAATTCACCCCTTAAAAGCTAATATATTATCCCAAGATAAATGCTTAATCAAACAGTTGGTGGTAAAGTAAGAAGCGATGAGGCTCAATAGTAACTGAAACTCTAAAAAACAGAGTCTTGATAACAATAGATACGTCAAAAGAATCGAATTTTGATTCTTACTCAAAATATCTAAAATTCATCAAGTTTAATGTTACCCACCAAAAGTTACCAGCCTGAGAAAACTTGCACAATTTTAAAAAGGGGGAAACACCCCCAAACATCAAGTGATCTTAATGAAAATCACATGATCAGATTCTACATACTGAAGAACGCTAATGTAGAGGTTTCAAACTCTTATATAAAAAAAATGTGGAATTTCTTTTAGGGGTGATTGTGTTGAGCCAGTGATCCTAGAAGATAAGCACAGAGCTCATTTGATCGGAAATCAAAAGCTCTAGTACCCATTTTAAGTGACCAAAATTATTGGAGGGCAGCTAGCCCCCTCCCACACCCGATTTCCCCAGAATCGCCCGATTCATATTTTGAGGCTGTCATTTTATTCAACATAGTTTAAAAATCTAATAACTATGCCTTTGAGGGTGACTTGACGGCCCCCCCCCCCACAGTCCCAAGGGGAAGGGCTGCAGGCTCTGAACTTTGCAAATTGTTTACAAATTAAATTTTAAAAAACAATTATTTCAAATGAAGGTAGGGAGCAACATTAAAACTCAAAACGAACAGAAATTATTCCATATATAAAGGGTTTGCCCCCCTCCTCAATACCTTGCTAGTCACGCTGAAGTTTTCAGCACTTCTAGAAAAGCTTCCTATTTTAACTAAACGGCCCTTGTGTTTCAGAAGTTCTTCATTAAAAATAAGGACAAACAGTCAAAATTTAACGTAAAGAGCAAGGTATTGAGAAGGAGGGCAGCACCTTTATATATGAAATAATTTCTTACGTTTTGAGTTTTAATGTTGCTTTTTTACTTTCATTTGAAAAACCATATTTTTCATTGATTTAAGTTCTGATCGATTTTCATTTAGTGCCTGTAAATCTTGCTCACCAGTCATGAAAAATTCACTCCTTAATTCTCCTTAGCACACTTTCATTTGGAAAAGACTTTTAAGTTCTAATCGTTTTTCCGAACACTACAGAAATCCCCCCTTCCATGGAAATTATTTCCCTGAGATCCATATTCGCCACTAAAATCCCCCGGAATATCTCCACATGCCAAATTGAGTAGGCAAAGAGAAAGTAAGACAAATAAAAAGAGTTCTGTATTCCGTCAAATCCCCCCGGTATAAAATGTCCCCTGGAAAGTTCACCTCTGCAAATTTCCCTCCACACAAAAAATTATCACCATGGAAAGCCACCCCAAGCACAAAATACCCCTCCCCCCCAAAAATTTCCGTATACACCCAACAACAAATACTATGCGTAAACAATGGGCAAATTTAATAGCTTAAAGACCTTTCCCCAGGGGCTGTGGAGGACATATCATCTCCGAAGGGCATATTTTTGCGATTTTTCAACTATTTTGAACGAAATAGTTACCTAAATTTTTGATCGGACGGTTTGGGGAAAAAGGAGGGTGGGAGGGCGGCTTTTTGCCCTTCAATATTTTTGGTCACTGAAAAAAGGCACTAGAACTTTTCATTACCGTTCAAGTGGACCCTCTCCTCTTGTCCTAGAAAGGACAAGTGGGCCGTCTCCTCTCTCCTCTTGTCCTGGTTCGAACCGATCACCCCTGGAAAAAATCGCAAAGACACATTTTTAAGAAAAACAATTTTTTTTAGATTGGAGCTTGAAACCTCTACAGTAGAGTTCTCTGAAATGCTGAATCTGATGGTGTGACTTTCATTAAGATTCTATGACTTTTATAAAATTCAGTTTTCTCCCTTTATGAAAATTAAATAAAAAAACAAGTTTTTTTGAAAGTAAGGAGCGACATTAAAACTTAAAACGAACAGAAATTATTCCGTATATGAAAGGGGCTGTTCCCTCCTCAATACCTCGCTCTTTACGCTAAAGTTTTTTATAGTTTTAAGTTTATAGTTATAATTATTCATGTACGGTGAACCAAAATCAAAGCTGCATTAATTCAAAAACGTTCGGATATTAAATAAAAAAAACAAGTTTTTTTTAACTGAAAGTAAGGAGCGACATTAAAACTTAAAACGAACAGAAAATATTCCTTATATGAAAGGGGCTGTTCCCTCCTCAATACCTCGCTCTTTACGCTAAAGTTTTTTATTGTTTAAAAAAATAAAGTTGTGTGACAGATTCAAACTTTAGCGTAAAGAGCGAGGGATTTAGGAGGGGATAGCCCCTTTAATATACGAAATAATTTCTGTTCGTTTTAAGTTTTAATGTCGCTCCTTACTTTTAGTTAAAAAAACTTGTTTTTTTGTTTGATTTCTGAACGTTTTTGAATTAATGCAGCTTTGATTTTGGTTCACCGTACATGAGTAATTAAAACGAAATATGCATATTAATTTTAATTTTTTGACTAAATGGCTTTCTCGAAATTTTGTTCTGACGTAACTTACGATTTAACTTACGTAACCAACTTCTATATTCGTATGTTTTATTACGTATATTAGGGAGTTTACCCCCTAGTCGATACCTTGCTCTTTACGCTTAAGTTCGAATTTTGTTCGAATCACAAACCTTTGAATCACAAATGCCGGTTAATTAGAATCGATAGCTCTTTCGAAAGTACTAAAAAAAAACTTTAGCGAAAAGGGCGAGGTATTGACTAGGGGGCGAACCCCCTCATATACGTAATAATTTCTGTTTGTTTTAAGTTTTAATATTGTTCCTTACTTTCATTTGAAAAAACTGTGTTTTTTATTTCATTTCTGATCTTTTTTTAAGTAATGCTGGAAAATCCTGCGCCACCTTCATAGAAATGTCCATTCCCCCACAACAACATCCTCCATGGAAAGATCCTCCCCAGTAACCCCCTCCTCTGAGACCCCCCAATCAGAAAAAAATCCCTCCTGAAACGTCTTTACACCTTCCATTAACCAATACTATATGTAAACAATGGGCAAAGTTCATAACTTCCAGCCCTTTCGCCGGGAACTGTGAGGGATAAAGTCATCTTCAAAGACATATTTATCAGATTTTTGACTATGTTGAACAAAATGGCTATCTCAAAATTTTGATTGGGTGACTTTGGGAAAAAAATGAGTGTGGGAGGGGGCCAAGTTGCCCTCCAATTTTTTTGGTCACTTAAAAAGGGCACTAGAACTTTGAATTTCCGTTCAAATGAGCCCTCTCACGATATTCTAGGATTACTGGATTGATACGATCACCCCTGGAAAAAAAAAACAAGCAAACAGAAAAACAAACAAATAAACACGCATCCGTGATCTTAATTCTGACAAAAAATACAAGATCCCACATTTTTGCAGATAGGAGCTTGAAACTTCCGAAGTGGGGTTTTCTGATACGCTGAATCCGATGGTATGATTTTCATTAACGTTCTATGAATTTTTGGGGGTGTTTCCCCCTTTTTTCGGAAATAAGGCAAATTTTTCTGACGCGTAACTTTTGATGGGTAAAACTAAACTTAATGAAACTTATATATTTGAAATCATCATAAAAATTTGATTCAATTGATGTATCTATGGGTATCAAAATTCCAGTTTTTAGAGTTTTGGTTACTATTGAGCCGGGTTTGTTTGATCATGCAACTTTTCTCAGGTTCATGTTCTTATATGGGTAATCCTAAGCATAATGAATCTCATACATCTGGAATCATTATAATAGGCCGAGTCTTTTTATAAATTTATTTATATCAAAATTCTGTTCTTCAGAGTTTCGGTTACTATTGAGCCGCGTCGCTCTTTACTTACCATTCATTACCACGAACTGTTTGATGGTAATTCTGGTTATTGGGATTTATGCAGTCATTTTTCGGGGGTTGGTGGATGGGGGGATTCTTCTGTCTGAAGGGGGGGGTCAGTGCGAGTATTTTTCCATGGAGGCATGTTTCATAGGGAAGGGAATTTTTCATGGAGGGTGGCCGGATTTCCCAGCATTGTTTGAAGAACGATCAGAAATTAAATAAAAAAACAAGTTTTTTCAACTGAAAGTAAGGAGCAACATTAAAACTTAAAACGAACTGAAATTATAACGTTTATGAGAGGCATTGCCTCTCCTCAATAACTCTCTCTTTACGTTAAAGTTTTTTTTTTATAAATTTTAAAAAACCTTAACATTCTAATAAAACGACCGCTGTGTTCAAGATTAATTCTTAAATATTTGAAACAAAAAGTTGAACGTTAGCGTAAAAAACGAGGCGTTGGAAGAGGCAAACCCTCTAATATACTGAATAATTTCTGTTCATTTTACTTTTTAATGTTGCTTTTTACTTTCAGTTTTTTTTTTAATTTTAAAAAAGGGGGGATACACCCAAAAAAGAGATGTGATCTTGAGGAAAAATCAAGGTTTCAGTGATAGAAACAATCTAATAAATAGGAAACCACGACCCATAGTAGCGGGGATATGTTTTGAAAACATTATTTGGTCAGAAAAAAAAATCCCATTTGAAGCTGCTTTAGGAGAGGTAACTATTTTTTCGCCTTATCTTAATAGTTAAAGTTTATTGTGAAAACTGGTGTATGGGATTTATAAGATAAAAAGAAAAAAAAACACACTTGGAAATGATGTCAGACCAAACAAGAATTGCGCCATTGGAGTCATCGTGGTCGAAAGTCCCACACAAGAGAATTACAGTTCCCCACCTTGAACAGTAACAAACAAAAAGAGCTTTTTCTGCATAAGCAGCAATGGGGTGTCTCCTTTTTCTTCCCTTTTTCCATCACAGGGGCAATTGTATCGAGCCAGTGGTCGTAGTATGTTGGGAGAGGGCTCATTAAAGCATATACTAGGACTGTTTTTTCACCCATCAATGTGCTAAGATCTTACATCTTTTGTCAGAAAACGCTTAAAAGTTAAATCTTTGAACTACGATCTTACATCTTTTGTCGTTTTTATGCAAATGTCTTTCATCATTCTGCTCTGATCAGCGGTCTGAGAACAATGATGAATATATCATCAAAGTTCTCTCATCATTCTATATGGCAGAACAGTGGCGTTCTTCACACTGTTTTCTAACATCAGTGAGCTGTAAGATCTTAGAACAAAGATGAGTTAAAAAACGATAATCTTTGCAGAAACATGCACGATCTTCGATGTAAGATCTTAGTGCTAAAAAACGAGCCTACTTTAATAACTAGCGCCCTTTTGAAGTAACAAAAGAGATCACGCCATGCTAAAGTGATGTTTTCTGAGATTTTGTAACATTAATCAATTTTCCCCAAGGAGGGTCAAAATGGCAAGAATTGCAAATTCTAGGATATCCAATGCATTGGTTGTGATTATACTCTTAACAGGAGGTATTGAGTTCGCAAACTTGGAGAACGGGTTTACAGTGGTGCGTGATCATCTTTATAATTTAAAATTTTATTCATAAATTGTCACCTGGTAACGAGATGAGTGCTGCAAGGATTAACCAAGTTGTTGATAAATCATCAAAGGTTAAATCATAAATCACCTTGCTAGGGGATTTTTAACGTTCTGGGTAAAGTTCTAGACAAGCTACTTTTTGTCATATTAGAAAGTGGTTAGGCAACAAAAACAAAACTCAGTGATTGTTCTTCTGGGATGGTATTTTGTATGTCCTGGGAAGGTATTTTGAAGTACCTACCTCTACTTCTCCCTCTAGAGGGTACTGAACTTTGATAACATTTAAAAATTGTTGATAATAAAAGTGAAACCTGTTAAAATGGATCTTCTGCTTAAATGAAGCAGAAGAAAAGTATTTCAGCTCCACATCTTAGCTCAAACCCAATTTATGAGGTTTCAAAGATGTACAAATACATTTCCTAAATTTATAAAAAACACAAAACAAAGGGGGGTGGGGGGTAAACAGAGAATATTATTACATAACCTAACCTAGGTACCTTTTTAAAAATTAAATAAAAAATTAAAACTTAAAATGAAAATAAAATTATTTCATATATGCAAGGGGACGCCCCCTCCTTAACGCACCTTTCTTCACACTAAAGATGCTTCGTGCTTTTAAAACAGCTTCTGATTCAAATTAAACGGCCCTTGTGTTTTATTTAATTTCCGATTGTTTTTCAAATAGTCCTAGGAAATTCACCTCCCTTTCCATGGAAAATTCCCCCCATGAAAAATTATTCCATAAAAAGTCCCTCCCGCGTAAAATCCTTTCCCCCGGGAAGTTACCCTGGTCAAATTCATCTTCACTGCAAATTCCCCCAGAAAATTTTTGCGGGCGGTTCTCCCTGAATAAATTTTCCTCAGTATGTTTGCATTAAAAAAAAGCTGTTTATATTTAATTTATGATTGCTTTCAAAACCATTGCGGAACCCCCTCTATATGGAAATTTTTCCCTCTTTTCCTTATAGAAAATCCAAACTTAGAAAATACATCCCCAAGAAATCCACCACACCTCTACGAGAAATTTCTTTTACTTCCCAATGATGAATACTATATGCAAACGAAGGGCAAATTTCATAAATTACAACCCTTCCCCGTGGACTTTGGGGGTTCTTGTCATCCCCAAAGGCATAATTATTGGACTTTTTAACTATGCTGAACAAAACACCTTGTCAAATTTTGATTGGATGACTTTGGGGGAAAAGGGCGTGGGAGGGGACTAATTGCCTTCCAGTTTTCTTCGGTCACTTAAAAAAGGCATTAGAACTTTAGATTTGCGTCCAAATGACCCCTCTCTCGATCCCCTAGGACCGTTGGTTCAATGCGATCAACCCCAGGAAGAAAAAAAAAAAAAAAAAATAATAATAAACACGTATCCGTGATCTTTCTTCTGGCAAAACTTTCAAAATTCCCCATTTTCCCGATGGGATCTTGAAACCTCTACAGTAGGGTTCTCTGATACACTAAAGCTGATGGTGTGATTTTCATTAGGATTCCTGGACTTTTGGGGAATGTTTCTTTCCTTTTTCGAAAATCAGGCAATTTTTTTCATGCTCTTACCTTTTGATGGATTATGCTAAGCTTAATGAATCGTATATATTTGGAATCAACATCAAAAGCCAGTTCCTTTTATGTATCTGTTAATATCGAAATTTAATTTTTTAGAGTTACGTTTACTATTGGACAGAGTCGCTCCATACTTATAGTTCGTTACCGCAAACAGTTTGAGAAAAAAAATTAGATTGTGTCAAACTGAAATGGCATTTTCTACCATTTTCAGCCGCGATACTTCAAGTTTTGCCCATAGAGGGACAAACTCCCGGGAAAGCAAATTCGAACACTGTCAATTGATTTGCCATGGTCTTAAATTCTCGAGATGGAAGTAACAAACCTTTCATCTTGAAAATAGAAGATGTTTTTTACTTTAACCTGTTACTAATGAATTTGAAAATTTAAGGTGTGGATGTAACTGAACCTCGTGCAACTGAGCCCATATAAGTGAACATTCGCGCAACTGAACCTTCAATCAACTGAACTCCCGTTTAACTGAACCTCCATTCAATTGGACGATCGTGTAAATAAAACCCTGTGTAACTCAACCTCCGTTCAACTCAGGCTCCATGAAACTCAAACCCACTTAACCGAATCCTCATTAAATTGAGCCCCCGTAATATCAACCCCCCTTTCCCCGTGCAACTCCATCCCATTTAACTAAAGCTTTATCTAACTTCATCCCAATATATAAATCAAGTCCCGCTTGACTCACCTCAACCCAAGATCTTAGAACAGGTTTGAACAACCGCTGATTAGAAGTTCAAAAAATGCTTCTCGCTTTTTTGGAGCTTTTAACTTAATTTACCCATCTTTCTAACCACATAACTTGTTCAAACTGAAAGAAACTTTCAGAAAGGATCCATCGCTATAATCATGATCCAATAAAGTGCCATTTTTTGGAGAGAGTGAGGGGGATAGGGCTACTGCAAACTATGAACTTTTCAATTTGTATTCGGGAAAATATTCGCCAATGGGCAATTAAGGACACTTGTTTATACCTGGTTCATGAAGATCTTTTAGTTTGACCATGACAAAGAACCAACAGCTGCGGTTGTAATTAATTTTTGTCAGAAGTAAGGGGGCCATACTCCTACCACCCTGATCCCTCCGGGCCTCCAATTCTCTGACGGCGTCCACCCAGGGTCTTTATATTTCGAGGGTGTCCACCCAGGAGGTATTAATACGCCGATGGCATTCACTCCGGGAGTCTATATACTCCGATAGTGTCCGACCCGGGGATCTTTCTCTGTCTGACAGCACCCACCCCATGGGCCTCAGTACTTCAATGGGGACCATCTCAGGTCCTCTATCTATATTAGCACACCAGTGTATGTGTTCTATCTACACTAACATCCTCTACAACTGCCCTGGTCCCCCTGTGCCTATATCTGTATGACCATCCTGGGTGGTCTTCCCTCGGGGGCCTCAATCTGCCTGATAGCATCCTCCTCAAGGTCTCTGTACGTCCGACGGTCATCCCCCCTGGGGTCTCAATACGTATGACGGTAGCTCCCTACTGCTACCATCTATTTTCCTATAGTCATAATGTTTACTGCCGGTCAACCCATGACTCAATTGGTTCCGGCCGGTTTTTCAGCGGATGCCCCATAAAAGTTTTCCATTGTTTAAGATAAAATCCTGCTAAAATTTGTTTTTAACGAAATATTTGACTGCTGTAGGAGTTGAATATGAGCCCCATGCATAGATGGATGACAGGCTAACCGACGTAGTTCTCAAACTGTTGTTATAGATTTGTTCTCAACAATACATTCCAAAGGTTTCCGAAAGTTCCAGCATAGAATTATGTAAATCAGGACAGATGGGATTGCCCCAAGCCTCTTAATGTTTCCCGAATATTATTCTCTGATGAACAGTATCTCGAACGCTTTTATCTGTTTCAGGTTTTGCAAAAGCCGTCATTAATTTTTTTTTATCATCAGTATTGTAGAATAATCATTTTTAATAAGTTCCATGTTAATTTATTGGCTTAATTCAAACCTAGGGAATAACAGTTTTCATTGCTAAAGAGCTTTGATTTAATGCATGTCAATATTAATAGCCTTGGGGGACATACTTTCACCTCTGGAAGCCATCCTTATCATTCCTTAGCCATCTTCAAACGTTCTTTCGATAAGAAATGCAAGAGGTATGGGATATAACATAATGAATTCTTTACGACTATCTATTTGTGAAACTAACTTACATTAAGAGGCAATACAATATAGATTAACATGGATAAAGGTTTTGATTCAGAAATATCTTTTTATTGTGACTGTTCTATCTGTAAAGGCAATTGTCATGATTTCAGTAATTCTTATGAGCCTAATGCAGAAAATTTATAATTTGTGGAGACTGGAATAGATGAGAAGGAACTTTAAGAGATGAAGAAAAACACAGTGGATGAAATAAAATCAACAAGAATAAAGATAAACTCAGTTTTATACAATGCAAGCTCATCTGTTTCTGGAGCAGAAAGCGACAAATACAAAAAAAAGGACACCCTTTCTATTCCAAGAAAATTCACGAGCACAAGAAAGGTTTCAAAAAAGGAGATTCGATATGGTAGACAAGGATCGGAAGGACAAAAAAAAGAGACCTAGAAAATAAGGATTTCCCAACATAGATAGTTCACCGTCTTCAGGATATAGTAGAGAAGACTGCTGTGCGACAACTAGGAACAGTAAAAAGTGTAATTGAAGTTCAACCAATATTATGGGATCATCGTTTTCGGATGAGCAGTACTAGCTTTTATGTATTGTTCTTATGTAAATATGTGTGTTTTTCCCAAGATATTTTTTATTTATTGACTACATTTTAGCGATAAACATGTTTTAGCTTACCCAGTCCTTATGTTTAGAATGGTCCTAGTTCATGGGTAAAGCCCTACTCTAGGTATATCACCCCCTCCACCTGTTGTTTTAACCCTTAACCTATGTTTATCGAAGATCAAAGACAAAATTATGACAGAATCAAATATATTTTAAGCATATACGTCTGAAATATTCATGTTATACATGTTGTAAAACAAAAGATTCATGAAAACTAATTGGAAAAAACTACTGCTGGTTGAAACTGTCGACAAGGTCTTGACTTAATCCTCTTAAGAGGAGTGTTTCGACAGTCACAATCCAGACCTAGAAAATAAAGATTTTCCTACAGAGATAATTCAAGTTCTTCGAGACATAGTAGAGAAGATTGCTATGCGAGAACTAGACAGAGTAAAAGGTGTGTTAAAGCTCAACTAATACTATGGAATCATTGTGTTTGAATGAACAATAGTGACTTTTTATGTAAATATGTATGTTTTTTCCAATTTTTTTATTTGTTGAATACATTAAAGCAATAAACATGTTTAGTTTACCCAGCCTTTATGTTTAGAATAATCCTAGTTCAATGATAAAACCCTAATCTAGGTATATCAACCCCCCCCGCGCCTGTTCTTTTAACCCCTCATATAGGTTTAACGAAGATCTAACACAAAATTATGACAGGATCGAATGTGTTTTTAGCAAATACGTCTGACATGTTCCTGTTACACGGGCTGTCAAAAAAGTTTAATGAGAAGTAATTGTAAGAGCCTGCAGCTGGTTGAAACTGTCACCTAGATCCTGACTTTATCCTCTTAAGACGAGCATTTCGACAATCGCTATCTAGCTGTTTGGAGTAATTAGAACTAAGCGCAAAAATTAGGGATTTTTATGTTATCTGAAATCTTAGTTACCATAACAGAATATGATATAAACGCAATATTATTGACACTTTTTGAATATGTGATAAATATTACACTGAAATAGAATCAGCGTGGACGGTCATATGGGGGAAACGATTTGAATAGTTATTTCAAACGACCCCATGCTAGAATTTATTTGAGTGGCTATGAGAGGAAAGATTTGAGTGGTTATTTCAAACGGTCTTATGCTCGAAGCAATTTGATGGGAGGAGGACCGTAATGGTTAGGGGAAGGGCCTTTTTGCTTTTCGTGAGCGTTTGGTTAACAAGGCTCATTATTTGAATTTTAATTTTTGGTATTTTGTTTTTTGTCTTGTCTAAAGCTATGAATTAGAATAGTTAGTTGACTATTTGGGGTTTTCAGGCATAGATTTTTTAGCTTTTAGGGGGAGTTTGGGTCCCGAAGCTTATTATTTGAGATATTAAGTTTTTAATCGGTACAAATGTTCTTAATTGGTTTGTTTTGAACTGTCAGATAACTAATTTCCTGATTTGAGTTACTTGACATATACATTTACCAAATATCATGCCGTTTAAGATATTAAGGTACATTCGTTTCCCAGAACTGAAACATAACCTTCTTAAAACGTCTTAGCGAAATGAATAAAATTCAAATATATTTTACGCAATGTTACGTCGGCCCTACGATAGAAATGGTACAAGCCCAAACATTTTTAACTGGTCCGAGGTGTCCTTAACTGGTTTATTTTAAATCTGAGATAACGTATCTCAAGATTTTAGTTACTTGAGATATAATTTTTACTTATAGGATGCCGTTTGAGACATGAAGGTACATTTCTTCTAAAAACTGATAGCTAAGATTCTTAAAGCGTTCAAACAAAATTATTAAAATCGAATAAATTTTCAGCAAATGCGTCTGAAATGTTCATGGCCCACTCGCTATTTGAGCAATACTTTTTCAGTAATTTGAATAGGTTTGGTCGATAAAGTTACCAAGAACAGAGACATTGAAATGAAATTTGAAAAGATATGATTGGTAAGAGTATCAAATACAATAAAAATGAAATGGGATTTTAATCGGGTTTACGGTAAAAGTACCAATAACAGGGAAAATAAAAAGGGAATTGAATCGCCCTTATCAAACACAGCAAAAAATTTTTGGTGAAAGTACCAAAAACAGTGAAAATGAAATTGGATTTGAATTGGTTTGATCGTTAAAAGTATATAGAACAGTGAAGATAAAACTTGAATCTGTCCACTGAAAAAAAAGAACATTTCAAGAATCATAGGCTTCAGTTTTGAGAAAAAATGTACCTTTATGTCTCAAACGGTATCCCAGAGTTAAAAGTATATCTCAAGTAACTTAAATAATGAAATTAGTTGTGTCGTAGTTAAAATAAACCAGTAAAGAACATTTGGACCAGTTAATACGTTTGGGCTTGTATAATCATTTGGCACCACAATAGCGCTGCCTAAGTAAAGAACGATTTTGGCACAATGTGTTATTTATTATTAATAATACAGTGTTTTGTGTGTCTTTTTTCTCTCTCCCACCGTGCCTTTGTCACTGAGCGTCCGTTTGCATGTCTCTGCTTCTGTTTTTTTGTGTTTGTGAGTCTGACTTTGTGTTTTCTATGTGTATTTTTCGTCTCTCTCTCCCACTGTGCTTGTGTGACTGAGCGTCTATTTGCATGTCCCTGTGTCTGTCTTTGTGTTTTTGTGTGTCTTACTCTGTGTGTTTGTGTGTCTGACTTTGTGTACTTGAGTGGTTTTTGTCTCTCTCCCACTGTGCCTGTGTGACTGAGCGTCTGTTTGCATGTGTCTGTGTCTGTCCTAGGATTTTTGTGTGTCTGACTCTGTGTGTTTGTGTGTGTCACTTTGTGTTTTTTTTTTCTGTGTGTGTTTTAGTCTCTCTCCCACCGTGTTTGTGTGACTGAGCGTCTGTTTGCATGTCTCTGTGTATATCTTTGTGTTTTTGTGTGTCTGAATCTGTGTGTTTGTTTGTTTGTGTCTCTCTGTGCTTGTGTGACTGAGCGTCTGTTTTCATATCTCTGTGTCTGTCTTTATGTTTTTGTGTGTCTGAATTTGTGTGTTTGTGTGCCTGACTGTGCTATTTGTGTGTGTTTTTGTCTCTCTCCTCACCATGCGGGTGTGACTGAGCGCCTGTTTCCAAGTCTTTGTGTCTGTCTTTGTGTTTATGTGTGTCTGACTCTGTATGTTTCTGTGTCTTGCTCTGTGTGTTTGTGTGTTTTTTTTGTATTTTTTTTGTGTTTTTGTCTCTCTCCATACATGCCTGTGTGACTGAGATTCTATTTGCATGTATCTGTGTCGGTCTCTGTGATTTTAAGTGTCTGACACTGTGTGTTTATGCTTGGCTTTGTCTTTTGTGTAAATTTTTTTGTCTCTCTCCCACCGTGCCTGCGTGATTGAGCGTCTACTTGCATGTCTCTGTGTCGTTCTTTGTGTTTTTTGTGTCTGACTCTGTGTTTTGGTGTATTGCAGTTTGTGTTTTTTGTGTGGGTTTTTCGTCTCTAACCCACCGTGCCTGTATGATTGAGCGTCTGTTTGCATGTCTTTGTGTCTGTTTTTGGGTGTCTGACTCTTTGTTGTTTTTATCTTACTTTGTGTTTTTGTGTGTGTCTTTTGTCTCTCTCCCAACTTGCCTGTGTGACTGAGAATCTGGATGCATGTCTCTGTGTCATTCTTTGGGTTTTCATGTGTCTGAGTCTGTGTGTCTTTGTGTTTTGTGTGTGTGTTTTTTTTGTCTCTCTCACCATACTTGTGTGACTGAGCATCTGTTTGCATATCTCCGTGTCTGTCTTTGTGTTGTTATGTGTCTGACTCTGTGTGTTTGTGTGTTTGACTTTATATTTTTGTTTGTTTTTTTTGTCACCCTCCCACTGTGCCTGCGTGACTGAGCGTATGTTTTGCATGTCTCTGTGCCTGTCTTTGTTTTTTTTTGTGTGTGTCTGACACTGTGTGTTTGCGTGTCTGACTTGGTGTTTTTTGTGTTTCCTTTTTTATATCTCTCCCATCATACCTTTGAGACTGAGCGTTTATTGATTGTTTGCATATTTTTCTGTCTGTCTTTGTGTTTTTTTTGTGTCTGACTCTTTGTGTTTATGTGTGCGTGTTTAGGTGTGTTTGTGCGTGTGTGTTTGTTTGTGTATGAGTATGTTTGTTTGTGTATGAGTGTGTGTATGTGTGTCTGTTTTTTTTAGTCTCTCACCAAGGCTGTGTGACTGAGTGTCATTTTGCATGTTTATGCTTCTGTCTTTTTTGTTTTTCTGTGTCTGTCTCTTTGCGTTTGTGTGTCTGACTTTGTGTGTTTTTTTTCTCTTTCCAATCGCGCCTGTGTTATAGAACATGTATTTGCATGTCTCTGTGTCTTTCTTTTTGTGTGTGTGTGTGTGTTTTTGCGCGTGTGTGTGTGTGCGTGTCTGTGTTTTGACTCCATCACCGTGCCTGTGTAACTGAGTGTCTGTTTGCGTATTTCTGTGTCGGTCTTAGTGTTTTCGTGAGTCTGACTCTGTGCATTCGTGTGTATGACTTTCTGCTTTTGTGTGGGTCTGTGTGTGTGTGTGTGTGTGTATGTTTGTGTGTGCATGTCTGTTGGTGTGTTTTGTGTCTGTCTTTGTGATTTTTTGTGTTTGAATTTGTGCGCTCATGTTCATTACTTTGTGTTTTGTGTGTGTGTGTGTGTGTGTGGATTTGGGGAAAAATCCAGCTAATTTCTATCTGACTTTAGTTAAAAACCTCTGCTAGCCTATCTCAACATATTGCCACGGTGGCTAAAATTGGCATGAAATAGCATATTCTTTAACTTAAAGTTAAGATAGGAGGTGTTAAAACAATTTTTTCCGTGTAAGGGGACTGAAATCTAACACTCAGTCAAAGAAACGGAGTACTTTCATTAAGACTTCTCAGAAATATTACTTAATATGGTTTAAATTTATCTCTAAGAGCAACCCTTCCCTTCTGGAATTGGTTGCTAAGGGTTGGGCTAGCCACATATTGTCACGGTGGCGAGAATATGCATAGCCTTGGCTCAGAGAAACATAGCATTTTCATTAAAATCTCTCAGAAATAACTCTTGATATAGTTTAAATTAATGTCTTGTAGCAACCTCCCTCTGGAATTGGTTGCTCGGGCGGGCTAGCCACATATTCTCAGGGTCGTGTGAATTGTTTGGACTAGCATTTTCTAGAGCTCAAAATTAAGCTGAGAGGAGTAAAGGATTTTTTTTCGACTGAGGGGAGAGCGAAACTTAACATTCAGTCAAATAAACAAGGTATTTTCATTTCAAGCCATAAAAAAAAAAAATAATGTGGCTTAAATTTACCTCTAATGATTATGTGAAATTTTTAAGACAATATTATTGAAATCTGTGCTTGTCAACCGGGTTGCATAATCTTGGCTCAAAGAAACGAGGCGTTTTCATTAAAAGTCCTCAAAATATCTTAACGTGGGTTAAATTAACCTCTAACGAGATTACGTGAAATTTGAAGATAAAATATTATTCAAATATGTGCTTTTCAACCAGGGGTGCATAGTCTTGGCTCAAAGAAGCGTAGCACTTCCTTTAAAAGCTCTCGGATATAGCTCTTAATACGGCTTAACTTTACCTCTAATATCAATCCTCCCCTCTGAAATTGGTTTATAGGACCGTCGCCTTTCTTTAATTCATGGTTCTTTTTGATTATTCTTTATCCTTTGTCATGTTTGTTTTTTCCGTTGTTGAGTTTTCACTGCTTTTTCTGTGTTTTAATAGTGCTTTGTAAATATTTTTTATTATCAAAATTTGTATGTATAAAAGTTTGTATCCTTTAGATTTATTGATCCAGGAAAAAACTTTAATACGTGATCATTTACGCAATGAAAAATCTAAAGCCATTGTTATATAACATCTGCTATGTAACTCAACCTGTCTAGTTCACTTTAGAACATTAGTAATGCTGTAACCTGCAGCTGTATCTAATATAGCAAAAATCAATAGGATTGGGACAATTGTGCTCTCATGTGGAAAGGGCTGGAAACATGCGATCCATTTAACCATCATAGTAAGCAGAAAAGAGGATTCCCCTTTCGTGGAATAGGTTATCCTTTAGAATATATTTCCCAAATCAAAATATTAGAAAGGCTTTCATAGTCCGACTGTTTAGCGCAGCATTCAATTGAGGGGGAACCTCTTTGAAATCCTAGTGCGGACATAAAATCTTTGGAATATAAAGGTTCCCTGAGAAAACTATTTTAAAGGAAAATGAAATCTAAAAAAAAAAACACCGTGAAAAGAAAAAGAAATTTCTTAAAGTATTATATAACATCCCACCAGTGTGCCCTCCTCAGTTACAAGCGGGTATTCCCACGCACTCTGAATAAACATGTCACGTTAGAATGCATCAACCTTAACACTGGTAAACACTCCCTATTACATAAGGACTGAAGAAATAATGAAGAAAAACTTCTTGAAGAAAAATGTCTTGAAAAGACGTCTTGAAATGTCTTGAAAGGTCTTGAAAAACGTCTTGAAGAAAAAAGTCTTAAAAACATCTAAGAAATGTCTTGAAACGTCTTGGAAAACGTAATGAAGAAAAATGTCTTAAAAACTGTCTTGAAATGTCTCGAAACGTCTTCAAAAATGTCCTGAAGAAAATGTCTTAAGAAACGTCTTGAAATGTCTTGAAAACCGTCTTGAAGGAAAATTTCTTAATGAATTTCCCCCGCTTGACTAGTGGACTCTTAACACGTCCTAATACGTAACAATAAAAAAAAACTATGACGTAACAACCAAACCCTATTACACAACAACCAAAGTAAACTCCCCAGTTGCGTAACAGACACCTGCATCTCATAGAAAAAATTCCCTATGACGTAAAATGCACCTGCATCTCTTAGAAAATTAATAACACCTGGTTTTTGAAGAAGTTTAAAAAAAGTGTCGGGATTGGTATTCGAGGGGTTAGAGCCCCGGTGGGATGTGTCATGCTGTCACTACTGAGATCAATATGTCAGGTAATATGGGGCATACCAAATAGTCCCCTCGTTTTCATGCTTACGTTTGGACTAAGGGGGTAAGATGGATTCCAGTGAAAGGGGTATCAATTCCCTCTCTTATTGTGTAAATACGCTGAGAAAAAATCAAGAGATTACATTCGTTTGTTTATTTGCTAAGAGGTTGAAGTAAGGGAGATCCCGCAAAGTACAAGATTCGTCATAAGAGTCACCCTGGACAAATAAAATTGATATGAACTTTACTTATAATCTATTGTGACAATTAAACTATCTCCCTCTCCCTGAGCTATGCATATTTTGAAAGGTCACTATTAGCTTGGAAGCAATCAAACAGTTCGTGGTAACGAACTGTAAGTAAGGAGCGACCCGGCTCAATGGTAACCGAAACTCTAGAAAACGGTATTTTGATTCCAATAGATACATCAAAAGAATCAAATTTTAATGCTGATTTAAAATATGTAAGTTTCATCAAGTTTAATACTACCCATCAAAAGTTAGGCGCCTGAGAAAATTTGGCTGATTTTCGAAAAAAGGAGGAAAGACCCCTAAAAGCTATAGAAACTTAATGAAAATCACACCATCATATTCAGCGTATCAAAGAACCCTACTGTAGAGGTTTCAAGCTCCTATCTACAAAAATGTGGAATTTTGCATTTTTTGCCAGAAGAAAGATCACGGGTGCGTGTTTATTTGTTTTTTTTTTCCCAGGGGTGATCGTATCGACCCAGTGGTCCGAGAATATCGTGGGAGGGCTCATTGGAATGGAAATTAAAATTTCTAGTGCCCTTTTTAAGTGAACAAAAAAAATGGAGGGCAACTAGGCCCCCTCCCACGCTCATTTTTTCCCAAAGTCACCTGATCAAAATTTTGAGATAACCCATTTTGTTCAGCATGTTCGAAAATATAATAAGTATGTCTTTTAGGATGACTTAATCCCCCGAAGTTCCGGGAGGGAGGGCTGAAAGTTATGAACTTTACCCAATGTTAGTAGAAATGCCCCTATTGATCCCACCGGGAGTCCTTATATGGGCATAGAGTCCCTAGGGAGAATGATTGCGTAATCGGTCAATGACCTCTTTTTCCAAGGTCGATATATTTGTTGTTGTTGTTGTTTTGGTCAAGTGCACGCTTGGGGTAAATGTTAAGATTCGATGACCTCAATTCCTCTTTCGTGAATCAATAATTCCCCTTAGAAACAACAAATTAATTCCCCTTTCTTGACAAATCAATCAACCATGACATTATATGTCCGATATTAAAAACTTCTCCCTGAAAAAATTCTCCAGGAATAGACCCAAGACATTAATGAACTTCGCCCCGGAAAAAATTCTACTGGTCGAACTCCAAAGATATTAATAAACTTCGCCATGGAAACAATTCTCCAAGAAACATCTTAGCGATGAAGAGATTAACGCGTGAAAGGGTTTCCCAGTAATTTGAAATGTGACAGCGCAGGGATGCCAAATACAAAAGGAACACGCATAAATTACGTATAGGGGTTATTTGGGCGAAAGCATTTTATACATTTTAGGGAATTATTTCGGCGAAACAGTTAGAGACATTTTAAAAGATGATTTTAGAAGATGTTTTAGAAGAGGATTTGAGGGTGAAACTCTGTGGTCGTTATAATACACAAGTTCCATTTGAACAGTGTCGTGAGGTCCCTACCCCAACCCCAAAGGGCTCCCAAACCCCTACCCCAACCCCGAAGACTTGAAGTTTAGTTTAGTAATAGTTAAGAGTTCTGAGTTTTAGCTTAGAGTCTTAGCTTAGAGTTTTTTTCAGAGTTCTAGTTTTGTTTAGTTATAGTTAAGAGTTTGGATTTTTACCGTACAGACTTATCTTTTAGTTATAGTTCAGTTTAGTTTTAGTTAAGAGTTAAGATTGTTGTAGATTAGAGTCATATATTAGAGTTTTTGTTAGAGTTCTAGTTTAGTTTAGTTTTAGTTAAGAGTTTGATTTTTTACCTTAGAGTCTTAGCTTAGAGTTCTAGTTAGAGTTTTATTTTAGTTTAGTTTTAGTTAATATTTTATAGTTTTAGATTATATTCTTATCTTAGAGTTTTTGTTAGAGTTCAAGTTTAGTTTAGATATAGTTAAGAGTTTATAGTTTTTAGATTAGAGTATTAGATTATATTTTTTTTTGAAGTTCTATTTTAGTTTAGTTTTAGTTAAGAGTTTAGAGTTTTTAGCTTAGAGTCTTAGATAAGAGTTTTATTTATATTTCTAGTTTAGTTTAGTTACAGTTAAGAATTTAGAGTTTTAGCTTAGAGTCATAGCTTAGAGTTTTACTTAAAGTTATAGTTTGGTTAAGTTTTAGTTAAGAGTTTAGAGTTTTAGCTTAGAGTCTTAGCTTAGAGTTTTTGTTAGAGTTCTAGCTTAGTTTAGTTTTAGTTAAGAGTTTAGAGTTTTACCTTAGAGTCTTAGCTTAGTTTTAGTTAGAGTTGAAGTTTAGTTTAGTTTCAGTTAAGAGTTTATAGTTTTAGTTTAGAGTCATAGCTTAGAGTTTTACTTAAAGTTTTAGTTTGAATAAGTTTTAGTTTAGAGTTTCGAGTTTTAGCTTAGAGTATTAGCTTAGAGTTTATTTTATAGAGTTATAATTTATTTAAACTTTTTTTAAGAGGTTTATGTTTTACCTTTGATTTTAGTTTTTAGTTCTAGTTTAGTTTAGTTTTAGTTAAGAGTTTTGTTTTTTACCTTATAGTCTTAGCTTAGAGTTTTAGTTAGAGTTCTAGTTTAGTTTAGTTTTAGTTAATAGTTTAGAGTTTTAGCTTAGAGTCTTAGCTTAGAGTTTTTGTTAGACTTGAAGTTTAGTACTAGTTAAGAGTTTAGAGTTTTAGCTTAGACTCTTAGTTTATAGTTTTAGTTAAAGTTGTAGTTTAGTTTAGTTTTTGTAAAGAGTTTCATGTTTTAGCTTAGAGGATTAGCTTAGAGTTATAGTTTAGTTTAGTTTTAGTTAGAGTTTAGAGATTTTTAGCTTAGAGTCGTTGCTTAGAGTTTTTGTTAGAGTTGTAGTTGAGTTTAGTTATAGTTAAGAATTTAGAGTTTTAGCTAAGAGTCATATCTTAGAGTTTTAGTTAAAGTTATAGTTTAGTAAAGTTATAGTTAAGACTTTAGAGTTTTAGCTTAGAGTCTTAGCTTAGAGTTTTTCTTAGAGTTCTAGTTTAGTTTGGTCCTAGTTCAGAGTTTAGAGTTTTTAGCTTATATTCTTAGAGTAGAGTTTTTGTTAGACTTCAAGTTTAGTTTAGTTATAGTTAAGACTTTAGAGTTTTAGCTTAGAGTCTTAGCTTAGAGTTTTTGTTAAAGTTGAAGTTTAGTTTAGTAATAGTTAAGAGTTTAGAGATTTAGCTTAGAGTCTTAGCATAGATTTTATGTTGAATTTGTATTTTAGTTTTGTTTTATCTACTATTTAATATTTTTAGCTTAAAGCCTTCGATTATTGTACTCGTTAAATTTGAGTTTTAGTTTTATAATTCATAAGAACTTATTTTCCGTGAATATAGTCTTAGATTATAGATTGAATTAAATTTGATTTTTTTAATATTTATTTTTATGAGTTTAGATAATTAGAATATAGTCTTATATTATATTTTTATTGTAGTTTATTTTTTTTTAATAGTTTAATGTTTTTTAGCTTAGAGTCTTAGCTTAGAGTTTTTGTTAGAGTTCTAGTATAGTTTAGTTAAGAGTTTAGTTTTTAGCTTAGAGTCTTATCTTATAATTCTAGTTATAGTTCTAGTTTAATTTAGTTTTAGTTAAGAGTTTAAAGTTCTACCTTAGAGTCTTAGCTTAGAGTTTTAGTTAGAGTTGAAGTTTCGTTTAGTTACAGTTAAAAATTTATAGTTTTAGCTTAGAGTCATAGCTTAGAGTTTTACATAAAGTTGTAGTTTAGTTAAGTTTTAGTTAAGAGTTTAGAGTTTTATCTTAGAGTCTTACCTTAGAGTTTTTGTTAGAGTCCTAGTTTAGTTTAGTTTTAGTTAGGAGTTTAGAGTTTTACATTACAGTCTTAGCTTAGAGTTTTAGTTAGAGTTCTAGTTTAGTTTAGTTATTGTTAAGAATTTAGAGTTTTAGCTTAGAGTTATAGCTTAGAGTTTTAGTTAAAGTTATAATTTAGTAAAGTTATAGTTAGGAGTTTAGAGTTATACCTTAGAGTCATAGCTTAGAGTTTTAGTTAGAGTTCTAAGTCAGTTTAGTTTTAGTTAAGAGTTTAGAGTTTTAGCTTAGAGTCTTAGCTTATAGTTTGTGTTACAGTTCTAGTTTAGTTTAGTTATAGTTAAGAGTCTCGAGTTTTTAGCTTAGAGTTTCTGTTAGAGTTCTAGTTTAGTTTACTTCTAGTTAAGAGTTTAGAGTTTCAGCTTAGAGTCTTAGCATATAGTTTGTGTTAGATTTCAATTTTAGTTTAGTAATAGTTAAGCGTTTAGAATTTTAGCTTAGAGTCTTATCTTAGAGTTTTTGTTAAAGTTCTATTTTAGTTTAGTTATAGTTAAGAGTTTAGTGTTTTACCTTAGAGACTTAGCTTAGTTTTAGTTTAGTTTAGTTTTAGTTAAGAGTTTCGAGTTTTAGCTTAGAGTCTTATCTTAGAGTTTTATTAGAGTTGTAGTTTAGTTTAGTTTTAGTTAAGAGTTTAGAGTTTTTAGCTTAGTGTCTTAGTTTAGAGTTTTTTGTTGAAGTTCTAGTTTAGTTTACAATTTTAGCTTAGACTTAGAGTTTTCATTAGAGTTCTAGTTTAGTTTAGTTTTAGTTAAGAGTTTAGAGTTTTAGCTTAGAGTCTTAGCTTAGAGTTTTTGTTAAAGTTGAAGTTTCGTTTAGTTATAGTTAAGAGTTTATAGTTTTAGCTTATAGTCTTAGCTTAGAGTTTTTTTTAAAGTTTAGTTTTACAGTTAAGACTTTAGAGTTTTAGCTTAGAGTCATAGCCTAGAGTTTTTGTTAGAGTTCTAGTTTAGTTTAGTTTTAGTTAAGAGTTTAGAGTTTTACCTTAGAGTCTTAGCTTAGAGTTTTGGTTAGAGTTCTAGTTTAGTTTAGTTTTAGTTAACAATTTGATGTTTTACCTTTGAGTTTCAGGTAGAGTTCTAGTTTAGTTTACTTTTAGTTAAGAGTTTAGTGTTTTACCTTAGAGTCTTAGCTTAGAGTTTTTATTAAAGTTGAAGTTAAGTTTAGTAATAGTTAAGAGTTTAGAGTTTTAGCTTGGAGTCTTAGCTTAGAGTTTTAGTTAGAGTTCTAGCTTAGTTTAGTTATAGTTAAGAGTTTCGAGTTTTACCTAAAAGTATTAGCATAGAGTTTTATATAGAGTTCTACTTTAATTTAGTTTTAGTAAAGAGTTTTGAGTTTTACCTTAAAGTCTTATATTAGAGTTTTAGTTAGGGTTGAAGTTTCCTTTAGTTTAGTTATAGTTAAGATTTTATAGTTTTAGCTTAGAGTCTTAGCTTAGAGTTTTAGTTAGGGTTATTGTTTAGTTTAGTTTTAGTTAAGAGTTTTAGCTTAGAGGTTTAGCCTAGAATCTTAGCTTAGAGATTTAGTTAGAGTTGAAGTTTAGTCTAAACTAGCATAACCAAAAAATTACACAATATTGCATTGAAATACCAAAACCATAGGTTAGATTAGGTTAGGTTAGAGGTTAGGTTTCTCCACGTTTAAGTTTGTTTAGATTAGGTTAGCTTATCATGAGTGCTCATGATAAGCTGACCTAATATAACTGGTACAAAGTCGACATGGGGGGATTTTCCGGCGAGTATGGTTAGGTTAGGTTAGGCTTGGGGGGATTTTCCGGCGAGTATGGTTAGGTTAGGTTAGACTAGATTAAGTTAGGTTAGATTATATTAGGTTATGTCAGGTTAGGTAAGTTAGGTTAGGTTAGCTAAGTTAGGTTAGGTTAGCTAGGAAACATCTCTCCATGTTTAAGTTAGGTTAGGTTAGGATAGATTAAGTTATGTTAGGTTAGGTTACGTTAAGTTAGGTTAGCCTACATACACGCAAGTAAGTAGGCTAACCTAACCTAAACTAACTTAACCTAACCTAACACTAGCCTAATCTAGCCTAACCTAACTTAAACATGGAGAGATGTTTACTAGCTAACCTAACCTAACCTAACTTAGCTAACCTAACCTAACTTACCTAACCTGTCTTAACCTAATCTAATCTAACCTAACTTAATCTAGTCTAACCTAACCTAACCATACTCGCCGGAAAATCCCCCAAGCCTAACCTAACCTAACCATACTCACCGGAAAATCCCTTCAAGTCTACTTTGTACCAGTTAGATTAGGTTAGCTTATCATGAGCGCTCATGATAAGCTAACCTAATCTAACCTAACTTAAACGTGGAGAAACCTAACCTCTAACCTAATCTAACCTATGGTTTTGGTATTTCTGTGCAATATTGTGTAATTTTGTGGTTATGCTAGTTTAGACTAAACTTCAACTCTAAGTAAATCTCTAAGCTAAGATTCTAGGCTAAACCTCTAAGCTATAACTCTTAACTAAAACTAAACTATACAATAACACTAGCTAAAAATCTTAGCTAAAACTCTAAACTAAAACTATAAACTCTTAACTATAACTAAACTAAACGAAACTTAAACCCTAACTAAAACTCTAAGCTAAGACTTTAAGGTAAAACTCTAAACTCTTAACTAAAACTAAACTAAACTAGAACTCTAACTAAAACTTTAAGCTAAGACTTTAAGGTAAAACTCTAAACTCTTAACTATAAAAAAACTAAGCTAGAACTCTAACTAAAACTCTAAGCTAAGACTCTAATATCAAACTATAAACTATTAAGTAATACTAAACTAAACTTCAACTTCAATAAAAACTCGAAGCTAAGACTCTAAGGTAAAACACTAAACTCTTAACTAAAAGTAAACTAAACTAGAACTCTAACTGAAACTCAAAGGTAAAACATAAAAGTCTTAACTAAAATTAAACTAAACTAGAACTGTAACAAAAACTCTAACCTAACACTCTAAGTTAAAACTCTAAACTCTTAGCTAAAACTAAACTAAAATAGAACTCTAACAAAAACTCTAAGCTAAGACTCAGCTAAAACTCGAAACTCTTAACTAAAACTTAACAAAACTATAACTTTAAGTAAAACTATAAGCTATGCCTCTATTCTAAAACTCCAAATTCTTAACAGTAACTAGACTAAACTTTAACTCTAACTAAAACTCCAAGCTAAGAATCTATGGTAAAACTCTAAATTCTTAACAAAAACTAAATTAAACTAGAACTCTAAATAAAACTAAGCTAAGACTCTAAGCTAAAAACTCTAAACTCTTAACTAAAACTAAACTAAACTAGAACTCTAAGTCTAAGCTAAAACTCTAAACTAAAACTAAACTAAACTAGAACTTCAACAAAAACACTAAACTAAGACTCTAAGCTAAAAACACTAACTAAATTTTTAAGTAAAACTGAACTAAACTAAAACTCTAAGCCAAGACTCTAATCTAAAACTCTAAACTCTTAAATAAAACTAAACTTTAACAAAAACTCTAAGCTAAGACTTTAAGCTAAAACTCTTAACTATAACTAAACTAAACTTCAACTCTAACTAAAACTCTAAGCTCAAACTCTAAGCTAAAACTCTAAACTCTTAACTATAACTAAACCACACGAGAGATACAACAAAAACTATTAGCTATGAATCAAGGGTAAAACACTACTATCAACTAAAATTAAACTAGACTAGAACTCTAATAAAAGATCACTTCCCAGTTAAAAGTCGAAAATACAAAGGAAATTATACAAAAAACTTCAAACTAAGACTTTAATCTAAAAACTCTAAACTCTTAACTAAAACTAAACTAAACTAGAACTCTAACAAAAACTCTAAGATAAGACTCTAAGCTATAAATCTAAACTCTTAACTAAAACTAAACTAAACTAAAACTCTAAGATAATTCTATAATGTAAAAAACAAAACTCTTAACTAAAACTAAACTAAAATAGAAATCTAACAAAAACTCTAAGCTATGACTCTAAGATAAAACTCTAATCTCTTAAATATTACTAAAATAAACTAGAACTCTAACTCAAACTATAAGCTAAGACTCTAAGCTAAAACTATAAAATCTTAACTATAAGTAAACTAAACTAGAACTCTAACAGAAACTCTAATCTAAGACTCTAAGCTAAAAACTCGAGACTCTTAACTATAACTAAACTAAACTAGAACTCTAACACAAACTATAAGCTAAGACTCTAAGCTGAAACTCTAAACTCTTAACTAAAACTAAACTGAACTAGAACTCTAACTAAAACTCTAAGCTATGACTCTAAGGTATAACTCTAAACTCTTATTTATAACTTTACTAAACTATAACTTTAACTAAAACTCTAAGCTATAACTCTAAGCTAAAACTCTAAATTCTTAACTATAACTAAACTAAACTAGAACTCTAACTAAAACTCTAAGCTAAGACTCTAAGCTAAAACTCTAAACTATTAACTAAAACTAAACTAAACTAGAACTCTAACAAAAACTCTAAAGTAAGACTCTAAGCTAAAAATTCTAAACTCTTAACTAAAACTTAACTAAACAACAACTTTCAGTGAAACTCTAAGCTATGACTCTAAGCTAAAACTCTAAATTCTTAACTGTAACTAAATTAAACTTCAACTCTAACTAGAACTCTAAGCTAAGAACTCTATGGTAACTAAAACTAAACTAAACTAGAACTCTAACTAAAACTCTAAGCTAAGACTCTAAGCTAAAAACTCTAAACTCTTAACTAAAACTAAACTAAACTAGAACTCTAACAAAAACTCTAAGCTAAGACTCTAAGCTAAAAAACTCTAAACTCTTAACTAAAACTAAACTAAACTAAAACTCTAAGCTAAGACTCTAAGCTAAGACTCTAAGGTAAGCTAAAACTATAACTCTAAGCTAAGTCTCTAAGCTAAAACTCGAAACTCTTAAATAAAACTTAACTAAACTACAACTTTAAGTAAAACTCTAAGCTATGACTCTAAGCTAAAACTCTAAACTCTTAACTATTACTAAAATAAATTTAAACTATAACAAAAACTCGAAGCTAAGACTCTAAGCTAAAACTCTAAACTATTAAATAAATCTAAACTAAACTAGAACTTCAACAAAAACTCTAGGCTATGACTCTCAGCTAAAAACTCTAAACTGTTAACTAAAAACTAAACAAAACTATAACTCTTAACAAAAACTCTATGCTAAGACTTTAAGCTAAAGTTCTAAATTCTTAACTAAAACTAAACTAAACTAGACCTCTAACAAAAATTTTAGGCTATGACTCTATGGTAAAACACAAAACTCTTAACTAAAACTAAATTAAACTAAAACTCTAACTGAAACTCAAAGGTAAAAAATCAAACTCTTAACTAAAATTAAACTAAACTAGAAACTTTAAGTAAAACTCTAAGGTATGACTCTAAGCTAAAACTCTAAACTCTTAACTATAACTAAACTAAACTTCAACTCTAACTAAAACTCTAAGCTAAGACTCTAAGGTAAAACTCTAAACTCTTAACTAAAACTAAACTAAGCTAGAACTCTAACAAAAACTCTAAGCTAAGACTCTAAGCTACACCTCGAAACTCTTAACTAAAACTTAACCAAACTATAACTTTAAGTAAAATTCTAAGCTATGACTCTAAGCTAAAACTCTAAATTATTAACTGTAACTATACTAAAATAGAACTCTAAGTAAAACTCTAAGCTAAGACTCTAAGCTAAAAAATCTAAACTCTTAACTAAAACTAAACTAAACTAAAACTCTAACAAAAACTCTAAGTTAAGACTCTAAGCTAAAAACTCTAAACTCTTAACTAAAACTAAACTAAACTAGAAATTTAAAAAAAAATCTAAGCTAAGAATCTAAGCTAAAAACTATAAAATCTTAACTAATAATAAACTAAACTAGAACTATAAAAAAAACTCTATACTAAGACTCTAAGCTAAAACTCTAAATTATTAACTAAAACTAAACTAATCTTTAAATCTAACAAAAACTCTAAGCTAAGCCTCTAAGGTATAACACTAAACTCTTAACTAAAACTAAACTAAACTAGAACTCTAACAAAAACTCTAAGCTAAGACTCTAAGCTAAAAAACTCTAAACTCTTAACTAAAACTAAAATAAACTAAAACTGAAAGCTAAGTCTCTACGGTAAAACTCCAAACTCTTAACTATAACTAAACTAAACTAGAACTCTAACGAAAACTCTAAGCTATGACTATAATGTAAAACTCTAAACTCTTAACTATTCCTAAACTAAAGTTCAAGTCTAACAAAAACTAAGCTAAGACTAAGGTAAGACTCTAAACTATTAACTAAAAATAAACTAAACTAGAACTTCAACATAAACTGTAAGCTAAGACTCTAAGCTAAAAACTCTAAACTCTGAATTAAAACTAAACTTAACTATAACTCTAACAAAAACTCTAGGGTAAGACTCTAAGCTAATAATCTCAACTCTTAACTATAACTAAACTAAACTAGAAATCTAAAAAAAACTCTAAGCTCAGACTCTAAGCTAAAACTCCAAACTCTTAGTTAAAACTAAACTAAACTAGAGCTCTAACTGAAACTCATAGGTAAAACATTAAACTCTAAACTAAATTTTAACTAAACTAGAACTCTAACAAAAAAAGTCTAAGTTAAGACTCTAAGCTAAAACTCGAAACTCTTAACTAAAACTTAGCCAAACTAAAACTTTAAGTAAGAATCTAAGGTATGACTCTAATCTAAAAATCTAAATCCATAACTTTAACTAAACTAAACTTCAACTCTATCTAAAAGTATAAGCTAAGACTCTAAGGTAAAACTCTAAACTCTTAACTAAAACTAAACTAAACTAGAACTCTAACAAAAACTCTAAGCTAAGACTCTAAGCTAAACCTCGAAACTCTTAACTAAAAATTAAACAAACTATAACTTAAAGTAAAATTCTAAGCTATGACTATAAGATAAAACTCTAAATTCTTAACTGTAACTAAACTAAACTAAACTAGAAATTTTAATAAAACTCTAAGCTAAGACTCTAAGCTAAAAACTCTAAACTATTAACTAAAAATAAACTAAAATAGAACTCTAACAAAAACTCTAATCTAAGACTCTAAGCTAAAAACTCTAAACTTTTAACTAAAACTAAACCAAACTAAAACTCTAAGCTAAAAGGATGAGAACTTCAATTTTTAAAATGGGTTTAGGACGGTCACTAAGAAAGGAACTTGTTCTGAAATGCATTTGAAAAGTATTGCCTGGTGTTGGGGCATTCAAAAAGCTGTAAAGTAAAGTTGTGGGTGAAAAGGATGGGTACTTCAATTTGTAAAATGGGTTTATGAGGGACATTAAAAAAAGAACTTGTTCTGAAATGCCTTTTGAAAAGTATTGCTTGGTGTTGGGCATTCAAAAAGCTGTAAAGTAAAGTTGGTGGTGAAAAGAATGGGAACTTCAACTTGTAAAATGGGTTTAGGATGGACATTATGAAAAAAACCTGTTGTGAAATGCCTTTTGTAAAGTTTTTGGTTAGGGTGGAGCAATCAAAAATCTTTATATTAAAGTTGTGTTTGAAAATTATTTGAAATTCAAATTGTAAATTGGGTTGAGGAGGGACAGTAATGATATAACCTATTGCGAAAGAACATATTAATTGAATTGCTTGGGTTATTAGACCTAAAAAATATGTAAAGTTAATCTTTGTGTGTCACTTATGGGTAATTTAAATTTTAAAATTTGGTTAGGAGGGACATTAAGAAAAGAAATTGTTCTGAAATGCCTTTGAAAAATATTGCTTGGGGTTGGAGCATTCAAAAAAGCAGTATAGTAAAGTTGTGGGTGACAAGAATGGGTACTTCAATTTGTAAAATGGGTTTAGGACGGTCACTAAGTAAAGAACTTGTTCTGAAATGCCTTTGAAAAGTATTACTTGGTGTTGGGACATTCAAAAAGCTGTAAAGTAAAGTTGTGGGTGAAAAGGATGGGAACTTATACGTGTAAAATGGGTGTAGGAAGGACATTAAGAAAATAACTTGTTCGGAAATGCCCTTTGAAAAGTATTGCTTGGTGTTGGAGCATTCAAAAGGCTGTAAAGTAAAGTTGTGGGTGAAAAGGATGGGTACTTCAACTTGTAAAATGGGTTTAGGATGGACATTAAGAAAATAACCTGTTCTGAAAAGATATAATAAAGCCTTAAAAAAGTATTAACAAAAGGGGGTGGGGACTCTTTGGGGGCCGGGGGAGGGCCTTGGGGGGTCTGGGGGGCTCTTGTGGGCGGGGTGGTCCTTGGAGCGCCGGGGGGACGTTTGGGGACCGGGGGCTTCCTTTTGGGTTGGGGTAGGGGGATCGGAGCCCTTTGGGGTTGGGGTAGGGACCTCACGACACTGTTCAAATGGAACTTGTGTATTATAACGACCACAGAGTTTCACCCTCAAATCCTCTTCTAAAACACCTTCTAAAATCATCTTTTAAAATGTCTCTAACTGTTTCGCCGAAATAATTTCCTTAAATGTCTAAAAAGCTTTCGCCCAAATAACTCCTAAACGTAATTTATGCGTGTTCCTTTTGTTTTTGGCATCCCTGCGCTGTCACATTTGAAATTACTGGGAAACCCTTACACGCGTTAATCTCTTCATCGCTAATATGTTTCTTGGAGAATTGTTTCCATGGCGAAGTTTATTAGTATCTTTGGAGTTCCACCAGTAGAATTGTTTCCTGGGCGAAATTCATTAATGTCTTGGGTCTATTCCTGGAGAATTGTTTCTGGGCGAAGTTTTTAATGTCTGACAGATGATGTCATGGTTGATTGATTTGTCAAGAAAGGGGAATTAATTTGTTGTTTCTAAGGGGAATTATTGATTCAAGAAAGAGGAATTGAGGTCATTGAATCTTGACATTCGCCTCGAGCATGCACTTGACCAAAACAACAACAACAACAACAAATATATCGACCTTGGAAAAAGAGGTCATTGACCGATTACGCAATCATTCTCCCTAGGGACTCTATGCCCATATAGGGACTCCCGGTGGGATCACTAGGGGCATTTCTACTAATGTTAACATATAGTATTGGTTATTTGGAAGTATACAGACGTTTTCAGGGGAGATTGTTCCTGGTAGGGGGGGGGTTGGGTCGCGGGTTATGTGGGAGGATCTTTCAATGAAGGAAGTTTTCATGGGGGATGGGACATTGCTATGAAGTGGACGCCGGACTTCCCAGCATTATTTAAAAAAGAATCAGAAATTTAATATAAAAAAACAAGTATTTCAACTGCAATAGCAGCAATATTAAAAATTAAAACGAACGGAATATATTACATATAAAACTGGGTTCATCGCGTAGTCGATGTCTTGCTCTTTAATCCAAAGATTTTTTTAGTACTTTAATAAGAGATATTTATTATAATTAACTGCCTTTGTGATTAAGCGGTCATTTTTAAAGAATTGGAACAAAATTCGAACTTTCACTTAAAGAGCAAGGTATTGACTAGGGGGCGAACCCCCTAATAAACGTATTAAAAATATATGAATACAGAAGTTCGTTACGTAAGTTAATTCGTAAGTTACGTATATTTATTACTAATAAAAACGTTCGTAAATAAAATTAAACAAGTTTCGAGAAAGCCATTTAACTAAATAAAAGCAAATTAATATGAAAATTTTGTTTTAATTATTAATGTACGGTGAGCCAAGATCAAAACCTGCATTTATTCAAAAACGTTCAAAAAAAAAGAAGTTTTTAAAACTGAAAGTAAGGAGCAACATTAAAACTTAAAACGAACAGAAATTATTCCGTATATGAAAGGGACTGTCCCCTCCTCACCGCCTCGCTCTTTACGCTAAAGTTTGACTCTGTCTCACAACTTAATTTTTTAAAACAATAAAAAACTTTAGCGTAAAGAGCGAGGCGTTGAGGAGGGGACAGTCCCTTTTCATATAGACCGTGATTTCTTATTGCACTTACAATATTTAAACTGTTGTTTTTTGGGGTTTAGGGGGGGGGAATGTACCTAGATTAGGTTGGGTTACGTATTTAATATATGCTATTCTTTACCCCCCCCTCCCTAATGTGCAAATATATAGCCCAAACTTGTTTATAAACTATCATATTCTCATCCTATTTTATTTCATTAGAATGAACCAAACTTTACTTTTTTCGTGTATAGCGGGTGTAAGTTACGCAATGCACCCATTGTTCACATATAGATTTTGTTATTGGGATACATACTGAAATTATTTAAGAGGGGGTATATTTTCAGGGGGATATTTTTTTACAATTTTTTTTTTTTACAGTGGACAGTCTCTCACTTGTTTTTATTGTCAAATTAAAGGGTTCACTTGTAAAAGTACTTATTGGCGTACTAGCTTAACAATATTTTCGTTTTTTATTCTTTATGTTATGTTCCCATTTATCGACCAAATAAATTTACGCTCACCCTCTTTTGAGGAGAGTAATCCCAAACCAAACAAGATTAACATAACATTAGCCAAGTTTTAGATAGTCGTATCCCTTTTCCATCTTCCGTCTGTTAATACGATTATTTGATGACAATATTGACTGACAAGAGGGTTTAGTTCTTCCTCTAAATATTGCGTTGATGCTTCGCCAGAAGAAAAGAGCCCATCGTTTACATAAAAGACTTCTTGAAAGGAGTGATTGATTGATTGCTTAGTGTTTGTCTAGCAATCTTTTGATAGCTATTTGATTTGATATTGTTATATTTAGAAACCGTATCAGTTGATTTCAGTCTTTGGAAATTAAAAAGAATGACTTAACATAATAACCATTAAAAGCAGAGCACCTCCAGAAGTGAATTTTGAAAATAGAAATTTAATGGAATGGACAGATGTAACATTTTTAATGCTTATGAACTACCGTACTTAAATAATAAAAAAAAAACAATTTTTTTCAATTGTAAATAAGGAGCAAAATTAAAACGAGCAGAATATTTTATGCAGGCTATATAAAGAGGGTAACCCCCATCTCAACACTCGGTCTTTGCGCTAAAGTCTTACAGCTTTTTTTTTACAAATACTTCTCGTTAAAATTCAACGACCCTTGTGTTTAAACAGTATTCGTTAAAAAATGTTAACAAAAAGTGATGCTTGAGCGTAAAAAGCTACAGCGAAAGACGGGTAGCCCCCCTCATATACAGAGCAATTTCTACTTGTTTTAAGTTTTAATGTTTCTTCTTGATTTCGGTTGAAAAATGTGTTATGTTTTTTTTTATTTAATTTCTTATTGTTTTTCAAATCTTCCCAGGAAACCTCCTTCCCTGCTCCTGTGTAAAATTTCAACAGAGATTACAACAAGTAAACCGTACTCTTTAAAGTCACTCCCCCTGAAAATATACCCCCCATTAAATAATTTCAGAATGTTTCCCAATAACAAACACTATATGTGAACATGGGCGCATTGCGTAACTTACAGCCCTCTCCCTGCCGACTATGGGGGCTGTCATCCCCATCGGCATAGTTACCGAATCTCTGAACTATGCTGAATCAAATGGCTATATACAAATTTTGATGGGATATTTTTAGAGGAAAATAAGGCTGTGAGAGGGGCAGGGGGGGATAGCTGCACTTGAGTTTTTTTGGTTACTTTAAAAAGGCACTGAAACTTTCAATTTCCGTTTGTGTGAGCCCTTTCCCAATCTTCTAGGACCATTAGTTTGATACGATCACCCCTGGGGACAAAAAAAACTGAAAAACCAATGCAACTGTGATCTTTCTTATGACAAAAATATAAAATTCATCATTTTTGTAGATAATAAATTGAAATCTCTACAGTAGGGTTCTGTTGTGTGTTGAAAGTTGATTGTGTAATTTTCATTCATGTTACTTTACCTCTTGGGGATGTTTCCCTCCTTTTCATATAATCTGGCAAATTTTCTCAGGCCTTTTTGATGGGTAATACTAAACTGAATGAATGGAGTATATTTAGAATCAGCGTAAAAGAAGAACAATTCTTTTGATGTGTGCAATGTTATTTAAACTCCCTTTTTTAGAGTTGCGCTCTTTAATTGGGCCGAGTCGCTCTTTAATTACTACCACGAATTGTTCGATTGTTGTATTTTAAGCCAAAATTTGATCTAGAAATTTTTGTTAGATAGATCTGATTTTGGCCAATGGGTCTATTCATGTTTTGGCATATTGAATTTTAAGTTTCCATTGTCCACGATATAAGCACTTAAAATGCCCTCTTCCTCTTTTGAGCTGCATTTCTATAACATACGATTGACATATTAGGGACTGAGAGTTTAAAATTTAAGTAACTTTAAACATTTGTTAGAAAGTAATATAAAACATGTCAATTAAGAATTTCCTATGATACTACCACTACACACTGGCAAAACAAGTTTCATTAAAAAAAAAAACACAAGTAGTATGGATGTAACAGTTTCCACGGGGCAGTCCCCCCGCCATATAACGCGCCCACCATACAACAGGCCCAAGATACAACAGGAACACCATACAACAGACCCGCTATATGACAAGATCCCTATTACCTGCGGTGCCCTGTCCCACCATAAAAGCGGCCCGTCCTTCCTTAAACAGCCCTGTCCCCCAATTCTTTAAACAGCCCTATACAATCAAAGCACAGCCATATTGGTGTTAGCAACCTCTAGTATCCTCTCTGTTAGCGACAGATATACTCTATGAGATCTATCTGTTTTGGGGCACATTTTTCTCGATGAAAGAAATACCATTACTCTGAGTGAACACAAAGGAAATCATTTCAAGCGGACATTCTCATATCGAGTATTGCGATAGGGATTTCTCGGAATTTTTCACTAACAGTATCAACATTCAGAACGGGCCTCCCGTTATCTCAAGCAAATGTTTATAAGTGAATTTGAAGTGACATTATGTCTTATAAACGAAATTTTGTTATGGATTTTAACAAACAATTGGAGAAAATTTTTTCTACTCTAATGGTATCGACCCGATTACTGATTATTGACTATTAATTATTGATTATGAATACAACTGGGCAGGTATCATTATTTGAATATAATGACCCTGTGCTTTCATATGATGAAGAGAGCGCTACTCTTTTTTTCCTTAGTGGTTTAAGACCATGAAGAAGGTTTAACGGCAGTTCCCCCAATGCTGCCGACTACATAACCAAAGTCATAGATGTCGTTATTGTTAACTATTAATAAAAAAAACTTTCCGAAAAATAGGTTTCTCAAAGTAAAGTAAAGGCCATTTTAAGCTCAAGCTCAGCAGACACAAATACCTGTTAAAGTTCAAACTCAAAACGACCAGAAATTACTATTGAAGAATAAATGAAACCAAAAACGAGCAGAAAGTAAATAAATAATCATAGCAAAAGACATACAACAATGAATAATATAAATGAATAAATAGATTTTAAAGTGAGTAACGCTTAGATTGAATATGAAAATCAAGCTTAAAACGAAAAAAATATTTTGCTATTAAAGTATAAATGAAACGAACAAAAATTAAATAAACAATCAATACAAACAAACATACAGTATATATTAATGTAAATGAATAAATAAATCTTAAAACGAGTGAAATTTAAATTGAATAAGCAAATAATGCTTTAAACGAACAAAAATCATTATAAACAAGAGTTTGGGTATCGCCTCCTTCTCTCACTATAAAAGTCTAAGACATACTGCGCCATTGGCGCTTTACTGAAAACCAACTTTATTACAAATATCTTCTTTTGTACTTAATATTGAATCTAAACATTAAAATTATAGTAAAATTTTCAACTGATGAGTTTTCAGCAATTAATATCATTATACATCAAATATTCAGTTTAGTTTATTAGTTCTTTCTAATGTTGTTCAAGACGAATATAGTTTCACTAAAAACAGGAGTTTGGATACTGCCCCCTTCCTTAACTGTAAACAAAAACCAAAAGCCTTCTGCGTCATTGGTGCCTCACTGAAAACGAATTATATTACAAACATTTCATTTTCGAGTTCTTACAGCATTGGAAATAAAAATAAAATTTGAGTAAAATAAATTCTTCAACCGATGGATCTTTCAAAAACTAATATTATTATAAATAAAATATTCTATTTGATGTTGTTTATACTTTCGAAGGCTGTTCAAGACACATTTAGTTTTCAGTAAAGTACCAATGACGGAGTAGGTTTTAGACTTTAACAGTGAGAGAAGGAAGCGATCCGAAAATTCTCGTTTATAGTGATTTTTGTTCGTTCAAGCTTGATTTGCATATTCAAATTAAGTTTCACTCGTTATAAGATTTATTTATTCATTTATTAATATATACTGTATGTTTGTTTGCATTGATTGTTTATTTAATTCCTGTTCGTTTTAAGTTTCATTTATACTTTAATAGCAAAATATTTTTTTCGTTTTGAGCTTGACATTCATATTCAATTTAAGCGTTACTCACTTTAAAATCTATTTATTCATTATATTATTACTTGTTGTATGTTTTTTCCTATAATTGTTTATTTAATTTCTTTTCGTTTTTGGTTTCATTTATTCTTTAATAGTAATTTTTGGTCGTTTTGAGTTTAATTTTAATAGGTATTTGTATCTTCTGAGCTTAAGTTTAAAATGAGCTTTACTTTTCATTGAAAAAATTAGTTTTCGGAAAGTTTTTTTAATTAATTTTTGTTAGTTTTTGATCGCAAAAAGTTTCAAGTCTTTAAAACTTCCTTATTTCAAAATCAAACTTAAAAAAAACAATCAAATATTTATCAAAGTACCAAAACTGGTATCAAAGTAACTATATCAAAGTGAAAAAAGTTTGCCACCTTGGAAATGAGCCCCTTTTGGAGTTTATTCGACGACTCCTTCTATGTGAAGTGCGTCTGGGAAAAAAATGGAGTGTGGTGGGAGGCTAGCTACCCTCCGATCACTTTTTACTTTTAAAAAGTGAATTACAACTTTCAATTTCCAATCAAATGAGCCCTCTATGAAGTTTATACAAGCATCCCTACCGTAACAACCATATATACCCCAGGGCATAACTTACAACGCCTTCCCTCGGGCCCTGGGGGGCTGTGTCGACACCAGAGTTTTTGTTATCTGAGCTTTTAACTATTTTTAGAAAAATATATATCTCAAAATTTTTTATCTGATGCATTTCGGGCGGGGAGGGGGGGGGGGCTAGTTGCCCTCCAATATCTTTTGACTCTTATAAAGTAAACAAGAACTTTAAATTTACAAACAAATGAACCCTCTCTGATGCTTATACAAGCATCTTTTCGATAAAAACAATATATGCCCCCAGAGCATTAGATACAACACCTGCCTCCGGGCCATGGGGGTTGCCTCGACACGGGAGTTTTTCTTATCTGACCATAGAATTATTTTTAATGAAATGGCTATTTAAAAGAAAAATTATCGGATAGGCTCGGGGAAAAAGGGGGTGGGGGAGGGGGGGGCTAGTTGCCCTCGGATATCTTTTGATTCTTAAAAAGAGAACTAGAACTTTCAGTTTCAAATCAAATGAGCCCCCTCTGAAGTTTATATGAGCACCCCTTACATAAAAACCATACACGCCCTCCGAAAAACACTTACAACGCCTTCCCCCAACTTATTTTTTGGAAAGTTTTTTTAATTAATTTTTGTTCGTTTTTGATTGCAAAAAGTTTTAAGTTTTTGAAAATTCTTTATTTCAAAATCAAACTTAAAAAAAAACAATCAAATATTCATCAAAGTACCAAAACTGGTATCAAAGTAACTATATCAAAGTGAAAAAAGTTTGCCACCTTGGAAATGAGCCCCTTTTGGAGTTTATTCGACGACTCCTTCTATGTGAAGTGCGTCTGGGAAAAAAATGGAGTGTGGTGGGAGGCTAGCTACCCTCCGATCACTTTTTACTCTTAAAAAGTGAATTACAACTTTCAATTTCCAATTAAATGAGCCGTCTATGAAGTTTATACGAGCATCCCTACCGTAACAACCATATATACCCCAGGGCATAACTTACAACGCTTACCCTTGGGCCCTGGCGGGCTGTGTCGACACCGGAGTTTTTGTTATCTCAACTGTGAACTATTTTTAGAAACATATCTATCTCATAATTTTTATCTGATGAATTTAGGGGGTGTCGGGGGGGGGGGGCTAGTTGCCCTCCAATCTCTTTTGACTCTTATAAAGTAAACAAGAACTTTCAATTTACAAACAAATGAACCCTCTCTGATGCTTATACAAGCATCTCTTCGATAAAAACGATATATGCCCCCAGAGCATTAGATACAACACCTGCCTCCGGGCCATGGGGGTTGCCTCGACACGGGAGTTTTTCTTATCTGACCATAGAATTATTTTTAATGAAATGGCTATTTAAAAGAAAAATTATCGGATAGGCTCGGGGAAAAAGGGTGTGTGGGAGGGGGGGGGCTAGTTGCCCTCGGATCTCTTTTGAGTCTTAAAAAGAGAACTAGAACATTCAATTTCCAATCAAATGAGCCTTCTCTTAAGTTTATACGAGCACCCTTTCATAAAAACCATACACGCCCCCAGAACGACACTTACAACGCCTTCCCCCTGGGCCTTGAGGGGTTGTATGGACACCCGTGTTTTGTTATCTAATTTTTTAACAATTTATAAGAAACTGGCTATCTCAAAATTTGCAGCGGATGGGTTTGGGGAAAAAAGGGCATGGGGGGCTAGTTGCCCTTAAATCTCTTGACTCTTAAAAAGTGAACTAGAACGTTCAATTTCCAATCAAATGAGCCCTCTATGAAGTTTATACGAGCATCCAGTTCATAAGAACCATACATGCCCGTAGGGCATAACTAAGAAAGTGTTTTCCTGGGCCCTGGGGGGCTGTATTGACACCGGATTTTATCTTTTACGACCTTTGAACTGTTTTTTTTATTTACTATCAAAAAATTTTCATCAGATGAGTTTGAAAAACAAGACGTGGGGAGGGGGGCTAGGTGCACTCGGATCTCTTTTGACTATTAAAAAGTGAACTCGAACTTTCAATTTTCAATCAAATGAGCCCTCTCTGAAGTTTATACGAGTATCCCTTTCATAAGAATCATATATGCCCCAGGGCATAACTTACAAGACCTGCCCCCTGGCCCTAGGGGGTTGTATCGACATCTGAGTTTCTCTTATTTGACTTTTGAACAATTTTTAACCTAATGGCTATCTCAAAATTTTTTTCGGATGCATTCGGAAAAAAGGGGCATGGGGGGCTATTTGCCCTTCAATCTCTTTTGACTGTCAAAAACTGAACGAAAACTTTCAATTTCCGATCAAACGAGCCCTCTTTGAAGTTTAAGAACCATATATCATAAGAATCATATATTCCCCCAGGGCGTAACTTACAACGCCTGTCTTCGGGCCCTGGGGGCTGTGTCGACCCTGAAGCTTTTGTTATATAGTCTTTGAAGTATTTTTAAAAATGGCTATCTCAAAGTTCTTATCAGATGGGTTTGGGAAAAGGGCGTGGAGGGTGGGGGAGGGGCTACGTCCCTCCAATCTCTTTTGACTCTTAAAAAGTGAACTAGAACTTTTAATTTCCAATTCCATGAGCCCTCTTTGTAGTTTATACAAGCATCCCTTCCAAAAGAACCACATATGCCCCCAGGGCATAACTTACAACGACTGCCCTGGGCCCTGGGGGGTTGAGTCGACACCGGAGTTTTTGTTATATGATCTTTGAACTATTTTTAACAAAATAGCTATCTCAAAATTTTTATGGGATGTATCCCGGAAAAAAGGGCGTGGGGGGGCTAGTTACCATCCAATATCTTTTGATGCTAAAAAAGTCAACTAGATCTTTCAATTTCCAATCAAATTGGCCCTCTCTGAAGTTTATACGAATATTCCTTCCATAAGAACCATATATGCCCCAAGGGCATAACTTATAACCCTTGCCCTCAAGACCATGGGGGGGGGGAGGCTCATGCTCAAAGATATAAGTTCAAGAACTTTCAACTACGTTGAACAAAATTGCTATCCAAAAATGTTGATTGGATGTGTTTGGGTAAATCGTGGGCGTGGAAGGGGTGTTAGTTGCCTTCCAATCACTTTAAGCTATTAAAAAGGGCACTAGCCATTTAAATTTCCAATCCAATGAGCCCTTCTTGAAGTTCCTACGACAACACTTTCTATGAAAACCTTATATGCCCCCATTGCATAACTTACAACCCTGACCCTTAGGGCTTAGGGGGGGAGGGGCTTGTCATCCTCAAAAACCTAATTTCCAGAATTTTCAACCACGTTGAACGAAATGGCTCTCTCTAAATTTTATTGGATTTTCGGTGAAAAGGTGGGCGTGAGAGGGGGGTTAGTTGCCCTCCAGTCACTTTCGATTGTTAAAAAGGGCACAAGCCCTTTGAATTTCCAATCGAACGAGTCGCTTTTTAAGTTTTGTAAGACAAAGCCTTCTATAAAAAGCTTATATGCCCCAAGGGCCTAACTTACAAACCTTTCCCTCAGGGCTGTGGGGGAGTGTCCTCCTCAAAAACGTAATTTCTATGTGGAAATCAACTACGTAGAACAAAATGGCTATCTCCAAAATTTTGATTGGATGTGTTTGGGGAAATGGTGGGCTTGGAAGGGGTGTTAGCCTCCTTCCAATCACTTTTGACCCTTAAAAATGGCACTAGAACTCTTGATTTACAATTGAATGAGCTCCTTTGACGTTTTTACGATAACCCCTTCCATATAGAGTGCCTCTGGGGAAAAAAAATTATCAAACATTGGACATTGTTACAATAAAACATAGGCAACGCTATAGCGTTGCCTCTGATATTTATAGATGGTGACATGTTTTCTTTTCCAATGACACGTTTTATAGCTTCTAAGCAACTTCCCATTGATTTGATTAAATTTATGTTTGATATAGGAATCCAAAATGAGACCAATGATTTTCTATGGTAAGAGAACGACACATTACTCGACTAAGCCAACAAGCCATTGCAAATATTATGATTCTAGAAGTTCATTCTAATGCACTCAATGTATTGTTTCCGAGACACTGGCCAACTGATGTTAAGCGTCACAATATTGTAACAAGTTATTTGCACAATCGATTTACCAATTGGATTGCCCCCCCCCAAACCCTTCAGCCCACCACTTTTTTAAAAATTTAAAAAAAAAATTCCAGATCTTAAAATCGCATTAAATATACTTATAAAATAAAAATCACCTGTGATAATTAAAAAAATACAAAATGAGGATGATATAAATATGTCAGTTGTAATTTTTTCAGTTACAAAAACAATGTTCGTAGTGACACTTTTTTTTACTTAGTTTTTTTTCATTGAAGTGAAACTGGATTTTTTTTCAACTTTCTTATCTTGATTTCTATGGTTTGGTCTTAATTTCTATGGTTTGGTCTGGTTTTCTATGGTTTTGTCTGAATGTCTAGGGTTGGCCCTGATTTTTATGAATTCGTTTGGATTTCTATGCATTGGTTATGATTTATTTGAATTTTCCTGAGTTTCTTGTATTGATTATGATTTCTATGAGACTTTTCTAGATTTCTATGGACCGGTCATGTTTTCTATAGTTTTGTATTGATGTCTCTGGTTTGGTCTTAATTTTTAGGGTTGACCCTGCTTTTTATGAATTTGCTTGGATTTCTAAGCATCGCTAATGAATTCTATTAATTCTTCCAGATCTCTTTGTATTGGTTATGATTTTTGTGAATTCGTTGGGATCTCTTTATACTGGTCATAATTTTTTAGAGGCTGGCTTTAATTTCTGCAGTTTGGTCTTGATTTGTATAGTTTGGTTTTGATTTTTATGGTTTGGCCTGGATTTCTAGGGTTGGTCCTGATTTCTGCATTTTGTCTTGATTTTTATGAATTTGTCAGGATGTCAAGAGGATGGCCTTCATTTCTAAAGTTTGGTCTTGATTTCTAATGAATTTGCGGGGATTGCTATTTTTTGGTCATGATTTTTTAGAGGTTGGCCATGATTTCTCCGGTCATGATTTTTATAGTTTTGTCTTGATGTCTGGTTTGGTCTGGGTTCTTAGGGTTGACCCCGATTTTAATGAATATGTGACGATAACTGTGCATTGTTAACCATTTCTATTAACTCTTCATGATTTCTATATATTGTTCATGATTTTATGAATTCGTCGGGATTCTATGTATTGGTTATCATTTTCTTAGAGGTTGCCCTTAATTTATAGAGTTTGGTCTTGATTTCTGTGGTTTGTTTTTTATTTCTATGGTTTAATCTGAATTTCTAGGGTTGGCCCTGATTTTTAGAGTTTGGGCTTTATTTTTATTAATTTGTTGGCCATGATTTCTACTGTTTATTCTTGATTTCTATGGTTTGGTCTTGATTTCTATGGTTTGGTCTTGATTTCTCGGGTTAACCCTGATTTTTTTTAATGAATTCGTCTGGATTTCTACGCATTGGTTACAATTTCTTTGAATTCTCCTGAATTTCTAGGCATTGGATACGATTTCTATGGGCTTTTTCTGGATTTTATTGACTGGTAATGATTTCTATAGTTTTGCCTTGATCTCTGGTTTTGTCTGGATTTTTAGGGTTGATCCTGATTTTAATGACTTTGTGTGGATTTTAATGCATTGCATACGATTTCTATCGGATTTTTCAGGATGTTCATGTGTTAATTATGGTTTTTATGAATTCGTCGGTATTTCTATGTATTGATCTTGATTTTTTTTTTAGAGTTTGGCCATAATTTCCACAGTCTGATCTAGATTTATATGGTTTGATGTGGATTTCTAGGGTTGGCCCTGATTTCTACAGTTTGGTCTTGATTTTTGTGAATTCTTTAATATTTCATTGTATTGATCATGATTTTTTAGTGGTTAGCCATGATTTCTACAGTTTGGTCTTGATTTCTGTCGTTTGGTCTGGATTTATAGGGTTTGCACAGATTTTTTTTATGAATTCGTCTGTATTTCTATGCATTGGTTATGATTTCTATGACATCCTCTGAATTTGCTATGCATAGATTATGGTTTCAATATGATTTTTCTGGATTTGTATGGACTGGTCATGATTTTCATAGTTTTGTCTTGATGTCTGGTTATGTGTGGATTTTTAGGGTTAACCCTGATTTTAATGAATTTGTGTGGATTTCTATGCGTTGCTTATGGTTACTATGGAATTTTCGGATTTCTATGTATTGGTTATGGTTTTTATAAATTCGTCGGGATTTCTATGTATTGGTCATGATTTTTTTGTGGCTGGCCATGATTTCCACAGTTTAATCTTGATTTCTACGGTGTGATATTTATTTCTACGGTTTGGTGTCTATTTTAGGGTTGGCCCTGATTTTGATGAATTCGTCTGGATTTCTATGCGTTGGTTATGATTTCTGAGAATTCCTCTGAATTTCTATGCATTGGTTATGATTTCTATAAGATTTTTCTGGATTGCTATGGACCGGTTATGATGTCTAAAGCTTCGTCTTGATGTCTTTGGTTTGGTCTGGGTTCTTAAGGTTGATCATGAATTTTATGAATTTTTGTGGAATTTTAAGCATTGCCTTTGAATTCCGCTCGATTTCTATGCATTGGTTATGATTTCTATGGCATTTTTCTGGATTTCTATGGACCGGTCTTGATTTCTACAGTTTTTGTTGATGTCTTTGGTTTGGTCGGGATTTCTAGGGTCGACCCTGATTTTCATGAATTGTTTTGGATTTTTATGCAATGCTTATGATTTCTAAGAATTCACCCATAACTTGTAAGGTGAAACATTACAAAACAGAAGATACTTAAAAAAAAACTTTACAGTGAAACCTAAAAAAACAGAATACTCCGAAAAAAACATCTAACATGACACCTAACAAAGCAGAAGACACATTGAAAAAAAACTTTTGAGGTGAAACCTAACAAAACAGAAGACACATTGGAAAAAAACTTTTAAGGGGAAACGTAGCAAAACTGAAGATACTGCAAAGAAAATTTTTGATGTGAAACCTGACAAAACAGAAGACACTTTAAAAATAATTTAAGGTGAAACATAACAAAGCAGAAGACACTTTGAAAAAAAACTTATAATATGAAACCTAACAAAATAGAAGACACTGAAAAAAAATATTTAAGACCTAACAAAACAGTTATTAAGGTTCAGTCAGACACAGACTTGATGGAATCTCTAGCGTTTTCTGAGAAAATAATGGAAACATAACAAAGTAATGCAATGACATTTTTTTATTTAAATAATGACGTGTACAATGCTACATGTTATTAATATCTTGTTAGAAATTTAAATGTTTTGAATTCGTTCCATAAAATGGTTCATCATGTTTTCTCTTGACATGGCACTTATTCCATTTCGCTGTCATACATGGCTTTTAACATGGGTTTAGCTACAGGTTCAATATGAGTTTTGTCATTGGTATTATACGATTCATTGACTTTACCTCTTGATAAACTGTCGACGATAGTAGTAACGTTTACTGGCACTTTGCTTTTCATCGATTCATCTTCATTTTCGTTAGTGGTATTTTTAGCCAATGCCCTTTTTTTCTTGCCTGCATTGTCACTGCCTATTACCAAATTAATTTTACACAGGTAACACTTCCGGCACATAGACAAGATATTGTTTATGATATTGGTAGAGGAGTACGCTTGACTTCTTTTGACCTTCCGTTGAATGCTAATACCCGAAAGCTGGTGAAAGGGTTTATCACTGGGTAACGTCTGACCACAATCACTAACAAGAAGATGCCCCTCTTCATCAGTTATCATTTTTATGTTGGCATTCTCTTTAAGTGATATCATCTCTGGAGATCTCACTCTCGCATGTACTCCATCATAAGAGTTAATTTTTTCGGTAGTCCAAAGAAATTTAATTTCTTACTGTCATGATAATGCAAACATGCGTTTCCAATAATGTTACCACTAGTGCTTGTTTCGTAATTCAAATATTTGTCTTTGACAGCATTCTATGCTACAATGACACTATCATGTGCAGACACTTTCTTAAGTACTTTATCTTCACTCTTTTATTTCTAATAATACATAAGTTTTTTATCCATACAATGCATAATTAATATTGGTCCAAAAAATAAAATACACTAACTACTTTAGTACAAACGGAAGCGTACAACTAACTAAAGCTAACTACAAGAAGCGTAAAATTAATTAAAGAGTACAACGGAAGCAGCCGCACTAAGGAATATAAAGATGAATCGATGAAAAACAAAGCGCTAACAAACGTTACTACTGTCGTCGAAATTTAATCAACAAAGACACTCAATGAGTCATATAATACCAATGACAAAACGCATATTGAGCCTGCAGCTAAAACCATGTTGAAAGCCGTGTATGAAATTGAAATGGAATAAGTGCCATGTCACGAGAAAACATGATGACCCATTTTATGGACGAATTCAAAACATTTAAATTTTTCATACGATATTAATAACATGTAGCATTGTATATGTCATTATTTCAATAAAAAAATCACTTTGCATTACTTTTTTATATTTCCATTACTTTCCTAGGGCACGCTAGAGATTCCATCAAGTCTATGTCTTACTGAATTTTGATAACTGTTTTGTTAGGTCTTAAATTTTTTTCAGTGTCTTTTTTTTTAGATTTCATATTAAAAGTTTTTCGTCGAAGTGTCTTCTCTTGTGTTATGTTACGCCTTAATTTTTTTTCAAAATTTCTTCTGTTTTTTTAGGTTTCACATTAAAGTTTTTTTTCAGAGTATATTCTGTTTTGTTAAGTTTCACCTTGAAAGGTTTTATTTCAGAGTTAAGTTTTGTTTTGTTTCATCTTAAAGTTTTTTGTCTTTTGTTTTGTTACGTTTCACCTTAAAAGTTTTTTTTCGAAGTGTCTTCTGTTTTGTTATGTTTCACCTTAAAAGTTTTTTCAGTTTTCTTCTGTTGCGAATCACATTAAAAGTTGTCTTTCATTGTCTTCTGTTTTGTTACAATTTCACTTTAAAAGTGTTTTTTCTCAGTGTTCTGTTTTTTAGGTTTAACCCTTAATTTTTTTTCAGTGTCTTCTGTTTCGTTAGGTTTGACATTAAATGTATTTTTTCAACGTCTACTGTTTTGTTAGCTTTCACCTTAAAAGTTCCTTTTTTCAAAGTGTCTCCTGTATCGCTACGTTTCACCTTAAAAGTTTTTTTTTCAAAGTTTTTTCCATTTTGTTAGGTCTCACCTGAAAAGTTTTTTTCAATGTGTCTTCTACTTTGTTGGGTTTTACCTTAAATGTTTTTTCAAATTATTCTGTTTTTTTAGGTTTCACCTTAAAGTTTCTTTCAGTCTCCTCTGTTTTATTGTGTTTCACGTTGTTTTATTGTGTTTCAAGTTCTGGATGACTTCTTAGAAATCAAAAGCATTGCATAGAAATCTATACAAATTCGTAAAAATCAGGGTCAACCCTAGATATCGAGACGAAACCATAGACATCAAGACAAAACTGTAGAAATCATGACCAGTCCACAGAAATCCAGAAAAATCCCGTAGAAATCAATACAAATACATAGAAATCCGGAAGAATTCCTAGAAATCACAAGCAATGCATAGACACCCACAAAAAATCATAAGAAATATGGTCAAGCCTAAAAATCCTGACCAAACCACAGACATCAAGACAAAACTGTAGAAGTCATAACCACTTCATAGAAATCCAGTAAAATCTCATAGAAATCATTACCAATACATAGAAATTCAGGGGAATTCATAGAAATCATAACCAATGCGTAGAAATCCAGAAGAATTCATAAAAATCAGGGCCATACCATAGAAATCAAGACCAAACTGTAAGAAACATGGCCAACCTCTCAAAAACAAAATCATGACCAATACATAGAAATCCTGACGAATTCATAAAAACCGTAAACAATACATAGAAATCCGGAATATCTCATAGAAATTATCAGCAATGCAGAAAAAACTACACATATTTATTAAAATCAGGATCAACCCTAAAAATCAAGATCGAACTAGACATCAAGACAAAATTATGGAAACCTTGACCGGTTCATACAAATCTAGAAAAATCCCATTGAAATCATAATCCATGCATAGAAAATTAAGAGGAATTCATAGAAATCATAAGCAATGCATAGAAATCCAGACGAATTCATAAAAAAAATCAGGACCAACCCTAGAAATTCATCCCAGACGATAGAAATCAAGACTAGAGTGTAGAAATCATGGCCAACCACTAACAAATCAAGACCAATACATTGAAATCCTGACAAATTCAGAAAAATCAGGACCAAACAGTAGAAATTAAGGTCATATTAAAAAAAACAGGAAATTTGTATGAAAAGTATGACCAAACTGTAGAAATCATTACCGATCCATACAAATCCAGAAAAATCCCTCAGGAATCATGACCAATGCATAGAAATTCATGAGAATTCATAGAAATCATAAGCAATGCATATAAATCCAGACGAATTCATAAAAAAAATCAGGGCCAACCTTAGAAATCCAGACCATACCATAGAAATCAATACCAAACCATAGAAATCAAGACTAAACTGCAGACATTACGGCCAACCCTAGAAATCCACGCCGAATCATTGAAATCAAGACCAAACTGTAGAAATCATGGCCAACCTCTAAAAAAATCCAGACCATAGAAATCCCAACGAATTCAAAAATAACCATAACCAATACATATACATCCGGAAAATTGCCATTGAAATTCTATGCAATGCATAGAAATCCAGACAATATCATTAAAATCTGGGTCAACCCTAAAAATTCAGACCAAACCGGACATCAAGACAAAACTATAGAAATCATGACCGGTCCATACAAATCCAGAAAAGATACCATAGGAATCATAACCAATACATAGAAATTCAGGGGAATTAATAGAACTTGTAACTAATGCATATAAATCCAGACGAATTCATAAAAAAACAGGGTCAGCCCTAGAATTCTAGACCAAACCATAAAAATCAAGACCGAACTTTTGAAGGCAAGACCAAACTGTAGAAATCATGGCCAACCCCTAAAAATAATGACCAATACATAGAAATCCCGACAAATTCATAAAAAATCAAGACCAAACTGTAGAAATTAAGGCCAACCTCTTAAAATCTGGACAAATTCATTAAACATAAGGATCGAACTGTACAAATTAAGGCAAACCCACGAAATCCAGGCCAAACCATAGAAATAAAGACCAAACCACAGAAATCAAGACCAAACTTTCGAAATTAAGGACAGCCTCTAAGAAATTCATGACCAATACATAGAAACCCCGACGAATTCAATAAAAGTCACAGCCAAAACATAAGAATCTGGAAGAATTAATAGAAATCATTAGTAATGCATAGAAATCCACACAAATTCATTAAAATAGGGGTCAACCCTAAAAATCCAGACCAAACCATAAAAATCAAGACCAAACTGTAGAAATCATGGCTAAACTCTAAAAAATCATGACCATTACATATAAATTCCGACAAATTAATAAATATGAAGACCAAACTATAGAAATTAAGGCCCTCCTTATGGAAATCCGGACAAATTCATAACAATCAAGTCCCAGCTATAGGAATTAGGACCAATCCTAGAAATCTAAACCAAACCATAGAAAACAAGACCAAACCGTAAAAGTCAAGCCCGAATATAGAAATTCGGGCCAACCTTTAAAAATCATGACCAATACATAGAAATTCCAACAAATTCATAAAAATCATAACCAACACATAGAAATCTGGAAGAATTAATACAATAATACAAATGCATAGAAATCTACACAAAATCATAAAAATCAGGGTCAACCCAAAAAATCTACATCAAACCAAAGACATCAAGACAAAACTTTAGAAAACATGACCGGTCCATAGAAATTTTGGAAAAATCCCATATAAATCATAATCAATGCAAGAAATTCAGGGAAAATCATAAATCTCATAACCAATGCACAGAAATCCAGACAAATTCATAAAATCAGGGCCAACCCTAGAAAAACAGACCAAACCATAGAAATCCAAACCAAACCATAGAAATCAAGACCAAACCCCAGAAATCAATATAAAAAGTTGAAAAAATTCAGTTTCACTTGAATGAAAAAAACTATGTAAAAAATTTAATGGGATTTTAAGACATGGTAAAAAAAACTAAAAAGTTAGTTAAAAAAGTAGGGGGGCCTGGAGGGTTAGGAGGTAATCCAATTGATAAATTGGTTCTTCAAATAACTTGTTACGATACTGTGACGCTTAACATTTGTTGGCCTACGTCCCGGAAACAATACATTGATTGCATTAGAATGCATTTCTAAAATGATAATATTTTCAATGGCTTGTTGTCTTAGTCGAGTAATGTGTCATTCTCTTACCACAGGAAATCATGGGTCTCACATTCGATTCCTACATCAAACACAAATGTCATAAAATCAATAGGAAGTTTCTTAGAAGCTAAAAACCGTGTCGTTAGAAAAGAAAACATGTCACCATTTATGACTATAGTTAACAATAAAGACATGTATGACTTTGGTTATGTAATCGGCAGCATTTGTGGAATCGCCGTAAAATTTTATTCATGATCTTAAACCACTAAGGAAAAAGAGAGTAGTGCTCTCTTCGTCTAATGAAAGCACAGGGCCATTACATCACAATAATGATACCTTCCCAGTTTTAGTCAATAATCAATAATCCAGAGTCAATAATAAAACAATCGGTTCGATTTCATTAGAGTACAAAAAAAATATTTTATTAAATTGTTTATTAGAATCCATTACAAAACTTCGTTTATGAGACATGATTTCACTTCAAATTCACTTCTAAACATTCGCTTGAGATAAGGGGAGGCCTGCTCTGAATGTTGACACTGCTAGTGAAAAAATTCTGAGAAATCCTTATCGCAAAACTCGAGATAAGAATGTGTCGCTTGAAATGATTTCCTATGTGTCCGCTCGGAGTAATAGCATTTCTATCGTCGGGAAAAATGTTTCTGAAAAAATGATAGATCTCATAGAGTATATCTGCCGTTAGGAGAGAGGATATTAAGGATTGGTAACTCCAATATGGCTGGGCTTGTATTGTATAGAGCTGCTTAAGGAATGATAGGCCGCTTTTATGGTGGGATAGGGCAACGCTTGTAATAGGGTTCTTTTCATATGGTGGGCTTGTTGTATGGTTGGGCCCGTTGTATGGTAATCCTGTCGTATGGTGGGCCTGTTGTATGACGGGCCGGCTGTATGGTGGATGGACTGGCCCGCAGAACCTGTTACATCCATACTACTAACACAAAGAGGAAATTAGCAATATCTTTTCAAGTTTTAATATTATTTTAATTATTTAGGTTAAGAAAGTAGAATAATCCAACAGAAACATCAACAAGACTATTTATTTTAATAAAATTAAATTTTATTGTGCAGTTCTTTCTAATTTCAAATTAATAAAACCAAATTGCAACACGTTTTGTTGTTGCATTGACAGAAAAACTTAACAATGTATGCTGTAGTTACAGCTACATATCTCTGCATAGGATCAACCTCCTTACAGATTTTAATTATCGTTTTATTTTTTTTATCAGTTAAATTATTTAGGACAAAATATCATTAATTTCAGCAAGTCTTACCAACGCTGATTCGCAGAAATTGTACCATGCAAAGTCTACTGTGATTCCGACATAAATATATGGAGAATTGGTTCTCTATTTTCTGCATATTTCAAAAAATTACTGGTAACTAACTGTAAGTAAGGAGCGACAAGGCTCAATATTAACCACACGCAAAAAAAAAACGGAACTTTCATATCAATAAATATATTAAAAGGTTTAGCTTGTTATGCTGATTCCAGATATTAGCCAAATATTTTCCCCGTAAAAAGCTACGAGCCTGAGAAAATTTGTCTTATTTTTGAAAAAAGGGGGAAACACCCCCTAAAAGTCACGGAATCTCAAATGAAAATCACACCGTCAGATTTAGTGTATCCAGGAACCATAATGTAGAAGTTTCAAGCTCACATTTGTTAAAATGTGGAATTTTGTATTTTTTTTCAAGAAGAAAGATCACGGATGCGTGTTTATGCGTTTGTTGTTTTTTCGTTTTTTTTTCAGGGATGATCGTATTGAACCAATAGTCCTTGAAAATCAGGAAAGAACCCATTCGAACGGAAATTAAAAGTTCTAGTTCCCTTTTTAAGCCCATCTTCCCGAATCCGAAGATGTCTGGGGGGCCGCAACGATGAGGGATAACCGGTGACTCTTCTTGGATTCCCTAAGCATCTCTGGTGGCACAAGAGGATCTACAGTCTGAGATAAGACCCTTTTTAAGTGACCAGAAAGATTGTAGAGCAACTAGTCCCCCACTCACTCCTTTTTTTCCTCCAAGTGGTCCGATCAAAACTTGGAGATAACAGTTTTGTTTAACATAGTTGAAAAGTCGACTAACTGCGCCTTTGGAGTAGTAACTTTCCCCACAGCCCCTGGAAAAAGGTCTGTAGCCAGTAGCGGACCCAGGATTTTAAGAAGGGGGGGGGCGACTCCTTGCAAAATATTACCATTCTAAATAATGCTTAAAGTACCTTACTAATATTTAAAGTTGCATGCCTCTGCTTCTATCCTTCATTTAGCTGTCGGTTCTATAAAGCTATCCACAAAAATACATTTATAGAAACACTATCAATATTATATAACAAATTCTCGCCTCCTATTTCCACTATTAGTAAATCTATCAATAACACTTTCTACACTTATGTCAATATCACGGTGAACATGAAGAAGGGCAAGTCCGCTGAGTCTTTCCTCCGTCATTTTATTTCTTAGCCACGTTTTCAATCTTCTCAAGGTAGGAAAACTTCGTTTAACAGATGTCACACTGACTGGTATGGTCATGAGAATCTGTAAGAGCACTGAAATATTCAGGAAAATATCAGCATCGCAATTGTGTTTCTGTAAAGTTTCCCTTAGTGTTTCAGGTATTCTACATGTGCCTGCATTGCTTTCTCTAAGAAGAAGCCACCGAGTTTTCCATATTGTCGCTTCTCCGGTCAGGGCAGATTCTCAAACCGATTGGGAAGGGAAACCCATTACTGACCAGTATCGCTATGACAAGTCATGAGTCGTATTAGCGAATTGTTGTTTGTTCGTTTCCATACAATTTACTGGCAAGAAAATACTGAGCTTAAGTGTCAAGGGTTTCAACGGAAAAACGGCTTTCTAAGTCTGAAATGGTTATGTCCAACAGGGGAATAAAAACTGACCATTTATAATATTCCTCGTGTGAACTGAATGGTACATTAATACGATTCATTTGCTTTATCCCTATCCTTGGGACTGTTATTTCTAAACCTCGCTCGGTTGCCACTTTAGTTACCTCGTCAAATGTGTTTTTAAACTCGCTTTCATTCTCCTGACGCTTGACTTGCAGCTGGGTAAGAAGGTCCTTAACATGGCTTGATGCAGACGCGAGGTCTAAGCTCTTCTTCTGAAATAGCCGACTGAGCGGTAAAATTAGTCCAGATATGTTACTAAGAGAGTAAATGGTTACTATCAGGTCGGAGGATGTGACAGTAGTCAACAAGGATTTTGTTTTTTCTGCAGTTATACATTCTGCCCAGCCACTGATTATCTCACGAGCTTCCACGATCTACCACAAACTGCATCATGGAATCGTGCCTTTCGATCCAGCACGTTTCACGCATGCCAGATAGCTGTGCTTTCATTACTCTGGTTAAAACATAATTGCGCTTTGCAGAAGCACCAAAAAAAGCAACTATTTCTTTTAACACTCTGGATAGAAGAAGTTTTTGACATGGAAAGATTTAGAGCATGGTTGAAACATGGGCAACGCAGGGCATTCTTTGCTACCTTTTGAACTTCTTTTACAACTCCACAATGTTCTGAAACCATCATAGCACATCCATCAGTGCCTATGCCCACACAATTTTCCAAGTCTAGCCCAAGAGATCGAAGAAAATCCAACACAACATTTCCAAGCGTTTCCCCTTTAATGGTCGGTTCGAAGTTTCCAACGCTTTCTGAGCAACATGTTTCGTGTAGGTCTAAGAAATCTATGAAATCTTCACGTCTTGTGCAATTGTAATTGTAGCAAAGGGCAATACTCAGTTGTGACTTGTGTGAAACATCCGTTGTTTCATCAATAACCACACTGTAGAACCTGACAGAATGAACTCGTGCAAGAATTTCCTTAAGACTCTCTTTGACACAATATTGAATTAATTCATTCTGTGTTGTGTTGCTTATATAAGTAGTAGTTGCACATGAGCTTCCAAATATTGTTTTGAGGTGATATCGCCATTGTTTACACGGTACCTTAAAAATTCTCGAAAGTTCCCTTCGTTTGTCAATGGGTCCTTTTTTGCCAATAATTCTCCATCATCTCTATGGCCACAAAGAGCAATGTTCTGTCGACCCAAGAAAACAATTGATTCTACAATTGGCTTCAATGTCTCTCTGTTTTACTGCCCAAGTCGACTACGCTGCTTATTTACAAGGTTTAAAATGTTGGTTTCAGGTTTGTCATATTTTAGAAAGAAATTTTTGCCTACGTTAACTGACTCGTGATGATACTTATTGTTTTAATGAGACACCAAGTCACAGTCTTTTCCAGTTAGCTAAGCAAAAGTCACGAGGGGCTTCTTTACCAACTTTTTCAATTGATTGGAGCCTCCAACCGCTCGAACGTTAAACAAAACACAATATTTACAGAATAAGCCCCTCATCTTATTCGAAAGTACTAGCCAATGAAATTCTTCCAAGCGAGTACGATTGAAAAATCTCTTTTCGTCCCTGCCCCGCTTCTAGTGAACTCAATAGGGGAAGCTGTAGTAAGACGTCGGAATCCATGGGTTCTGAAGCAATTGATATCGCGTACGATCATCCAGTTTTTTAATTCTATTAATATAGCTTCCAATATAATTTTCGTATAAAGTACTTATATTTTTGATGTTTGTGTTAGGCTTGGGGCTACACTCGTCGATTGATGCTAACGAATCATGCACTATCTCACTATTAGTCAAAGCGCTGGAATCACTACTAACACTGTAACTCTCATTATTTCTATCTTCAGTTACGGCGTCCACTCGCCTGGCTTTAGCTTCCGAACCAAAAAAGTTGTCGAGAGCTATCTCCTTTCGCTTCGACATCATAACTGGTTAATATTATTCAAAAATTGTATGCTTTTCCAACCCTTCTAGAATCACGAATAACCCTAAGACGTATGTGTTATCGGAGTCATTTCAAGATTTTGCTTAGTTATTGAATAAGAAACCGTCTTTGACGCGCACACTTTTTGAAGCTTCAACAATTTACGAGATGACGAGCTTCAAGATGCCTTGTAAGTTAGGGTGACACCAAACACTCTAGACAATTCCCTAAAGACTTAAGGCAGACAGACCAAGTGTCGTCCGATCCTTTTCAAAGATGCGTTGATCCAAGCGTTGATATCGCAATCAAGTCACAGAAAATCTAATGATAGAACTTTTTGCCCAAGCAAGGGGGGGGGCGATCGCCCCCCCCCCCAGGATCCGCTACTGTCTGTAAGTCATGAAATTTTCCCACTGTATAAGCATACTATTCACTACAGGAAATTATATAGACATTTTTCGGGAGGGGGCGTGAATTTTCTTCTGGAAGGATTTTCAACGGAAAGGATTATCCCGTGTGGGAGGAAGTTTCCGGGGGGGGGGGGGTAAGCATTCCTGGGGAAATTTTGTACTAGGTGTATTTGCCAGAATTCATGTAAAAAATTATTTCAATTTGTCTTACTTTCTCTTTTCCGACTCAATTTTGCATGTGGATATTTTATGTGGCATTGCCTGGGGGGAATTTTACCCGGTTGGAGTTGTCTAGACTCTAGAGTATCTTTTCGCAGGGGTTTTCTACGGGAGAATTTCTCTATGAGATAGTTTTCTAAATGATAAATTTCTCAGAAGAAACTTTCTGTTGCATCAACTTTCTACGAAAGGTCGGAGTATTTGTGGGAAAAGTTTTCCATGGAGGAGGGAATTACCGGCGTTATTTTAAGAAGAGTCAGAAACTTAAGTATCTTTCAAATGAAAGTGTGCCTATTAAAACTTTTCGCGCGAATCATCCAGAAGAAATTTTCTGGGGGAAGTTTCAGCTTGAATGGAATTGTCCAGATGGAACTTTCTTGGCGGGGGTGGGAGCTATAAGGAATGCAAAAAAAACTCTTATTGCTTTTATTTTTTTTCAGCTGCAAAGAAAGCAAAATTCTTCTGCACTATGTTTTAGAGAATCGCTGGGCGCAAAGGCATGCTGGGCCCGCCCCAAAAGCAAGCCCCAGGCAGATCAAGCGAGAGCAAACTGAAAGCATACATAAAGAAAACCTCAAGAACCTGTATTTGCCGTTGAAATTTAACAGTAATTTTGACTGGCATTATTATTGGTACAATCGGCAGGGTTGCAACCCCTTGTAATCTATCACTATTTCTAGTGATTTTTTATGTTGCCTTCTGATTTTCTTTTACCTAGTCATTTATTGTGATTTGTGTTCTAAAATTAGTGATTTTTTCCTAAATCTAGTGATTTTCCACGATATAGCGCGTAGATTCATGATTCAAACGAGTAAATCATACAAGAAGCTAATTAATAAAAAAAAAACACAAAATAGTGATTCACTACGTTTTCTAATATGTTCCAGATTAGCATTTATGCAAATATCTCGCCTTTGAAACTTCCGATTTCCTACCATATGTATATATCAAAAGTTCGTGGTAACAAACTGTAGGTAAGGAGTGACCCGGCTCAATAGTTACCGAAACTCTAAAAAACGTAATTTTGATAAGAAATAAACATGAGTAGAAATTAACATGAGTAGGGCTCAAAACCCCTATGCCTTCATAAGGACAGAACATAATTTATACTTTGCCGAAAAAAAATAAATGTTTTTACTTTTATAACTTTAATAAATCAACTAATACTAACATTTTGATTAATAGATATAAGTATAGGTATATTAAACTGACAATGCACATTCATTTGTATTGTTTTCAGTAAATTGCAAATTATGTTCTGGCCTTGGGAAGGCATAGAGGTTTTGAGCCTACTCATGTTAATTTATGCTCTTTTTGAGCTTGACTCTGTTATTTATTGTAATTTCTGTTGGTTTTGGGTTTAATGTATTTATCGATACTCAGTTGTGGTAGTTTCACGCTTTGTAGATTATTTTATTTTTGCTCATTTTTGGGTGGATTCCCAGCAGTATTCATTAGGCTCATAAACATCTCTGATTGGCCTAGAAAAAGGGCGTGTGGCTGTGAAGGGCGTGTGAAGAAACGAAACGTCAATCTAAAGGTATTTTTACACATCTAGGGGATGTGGAAAAATCAAACCACCCCCCACAAGTTAAAAGAGCAGTTGTAATATCCCTCGTCGATCGGGCCCTAAACATTTGTTCTGATTCCCACATAACAGCAGAATTAAATTTTATCAAGGACATACTTTTTGGAAATGGGTATCCTATTTTATTTATTAATAATGTAATTAATTGTAGACTGAAGAGACATTCACGTAAAATTAATGATAGTTTACCATGTGATATTTCTGACAAGCCCTTAAACATAATTTACCTCCCCTACATCCCAAAACTCACAACAAATCTTAAAAGAGTTTGCAAAAAAATAATCTGTATATAGTATTCACAAATAACTTTCAAATCATAAATTTTTTAAATTCTGGTAAAGATAAAACCCCAGTTATTCGTCAAAGAGCGGTCTATCAAATACCATGCGATTGTGGCAAATATTATGTAGGTAGAACACACCAGAATTTAGAAAAGCGCATACAGCAGCATAAAGATGATATAGTCAGAGCTCTAAATTCTAGTATTTCTTCTGTTTCATCTGATTCTGCATTAGGCAGCCTTATTTTTGAAAATCCTAGCCACAATGTACTTTTTGATGAATCCACCCTTATTAGCACTGACCTAGGCACAAAGCAGGTAGTCCGAGAATCAATTGATATCAGACTTAAGATTAATAATAATATTTCCTTAAATAGGGACTTGGGGGAATATACACTAAATGCTCTATACACAAATTTAATTAAAAATAATCTTACAAAATATTTCAAAAAACCGACTGACATTAACACAGAACTGGTCACAAAAAGACCTTTGAGGTTAGCTGCCAAAAAAGCTGGATTAGCAATAAGAACGTGTTTTTAAATTATTTTTCTTTCTTCTCATTGAATCACCTTGTTTTACCTTACTTTTTATCAGTCCTGGTTGAACTTCGCTGAAGTAAGGATGCTAGGACTGCTTTGAAAAATTTTTAATTTTTGGTTTTATTGGTCGCATGTTATTGTGAGTCTTTTTTCTTTCATATATTTTTGTCTTGCTGAGGACGGCCCTTGGACATAGGGCCGAAATATTCATTCAAATTATCTCCACTGTCTTGCAAAAAGATTTCCCTATTGTTCTTCGTACTTTTGTTGTTTGGTTTAGTGATTTTTTTTAAGAATCTAGAATTTTTTTTCCATCAGGTTGCAACCCTGACGATCGGTTTTCCGGTTATTGTTACTGAAATACCTAGGCATAAATTTTGACCTTCGAAATGACTTGCCAAAAAAAATTCATAAAGAGGCGGAAAGTTATGAACATTTGGTATATGACACAAAGATAAACAATGAAGTAGTATCGAAGTACAAACGGCAATCGTCTAGTGTAGGCAGATTGGAGACCCGAAGCTTAGCATGTGAAGCTTACACCTAAATCCTGCACTGAAAGAAAGCAAATACAAGTAAACCTAGAAAGCCAATAGAATTCAAGAAATCCATCTTGAAATAATCGGCATTTGTATTCTAAGATAGCGTTGTAGGATCTTCATTAAGATATATCAAACAGTTCGTGGTAACGAACTGTAAGTAAGGAGCGACCCGGCTCAATAGTAACCCTTCTTGAATCCAATAATCGGCATCTTGAAGTAATACATCTTGAAATAATCCATCTTGAAATAATCGGCATTTGTATTCTAAAATAGCGTTGTAGCATCTTCATTAAGATGTATCAAACAGTTCGTGGTAATGAACTGTAAGTAAGGAGCGACCCAGCTCGATTGTAACCGAAACTCTAAAAATGGAATTTTAATACCGATAGATACATCAAAAGAATTGGATTTTTATGTTGATTTCAAGTATATAAGTTTCATCAAGTTTAGTTAAACCCATCAAAAGTTACGATCCTGAGAAAATTTGCCTTATTTTTGAAAAGGGGGGAAACTCCCCCTAGAACTCATAGACTCTTAATGAAAATCACACCACCAGATTCAGCGTATTAGAAAACCTTACTGTAGAGGTTTCAAGCTCATATCTGAAAAAATGTAGAATTTTGTATTTTTTCCAAGAAGAACGATCACGGATGCGTGTTTACTTTTTTTTTTCCCGTGGGTGATCGTATCGACCCAGTGGCCTTAGAATATCGCGTAAGGGCTTATTCAAGCGCAAATTAAAAGTTCTAGTACCCTTCTTAAGTAACCAAGAAATTGGAGGCAACAAGGCTCCCACCCACGCTTATTTTTTCCCAAAGTAACCTGATCAAAATCTTGAGATACCCATCTTGTTAAACATAGTCGAAAAATCTAACAACTATGTCTTTGAGGATGACTTGATCCTCCAAGGCACCTGAGGGAAGGGCTGAAATCAACTTTCCCATTGTTCACATCTAGTATTGGTTATTAAGAATTATAAAAATGTTTCAGTGGGGATTTTTTCTGGTGGGGGGAAAGGGAAGGGGAGGGGGTTACGTGGAAGAATCTTTTCATGGAGGAATTTTTCATGAGGGAAGGAAATTTTTCATGAAGGGGGCACCAGATTTCCAAGCATTATTTTAAAAAAATCAGAAATTAAGTAAAAAAACAAGTTTTTTCAATTGAAAGTAAGGAGCAACATTAAAACTTAAAAGGAATAGAAATTATTACGTATATAAAGCAGGTCGCCTCCTCCTCAACACATCACTCTTTACGCTAAAGTTGGAATTGTATCCCAATTCTTTAAGAGCTCCTGAAATACATGGGTCTTTTAATTAGAACAATACGAAGCTTTTTGCAAAAGAACTAAAAAGCGTAAAGAGCGAGGTGTTGAGGAGGAGGCAACCCTCTTTATATAAGTAATAATTTCTGTTCGTTTTAAGTTTTAATGTTGCTCAATACTTTCAGTTAAAAAAAAACTTGTTTTCTTTATTTAATTTAACAGTTAGATCACGTCAAACTGAGTGACCTGAGTGATACTTAAAAGACAAAAGTTTGCACAGATAAGTCTTATGTGGTCATTGCTCAGACCTTATAAGTCTGGACTTTCACCAGCACTTTGCTAAAAACTGAGTATATTTTGAATAGTTCTTGTTCAATTTTCAGTAGGCTATACTTCAACCAGAGTAATTCCAAATGTGTACCGCAATATTTTTATAAACTTGGAATTACAGTCTCGGATTGAATTTACTACTTTGAAAGGTGATAGTTGTTTTTTGTTTTTTTTTGTGAAACTTATATTTAGAGCCAATGTTGTCAAGCTAAACTATGCCTATCGATTGGATAAGTCCATTTTCTGCTATCTTATTTTATTGACGAGATGTGTGGAATTTTTGGCTTAATTTTTTAGTTTCAAATGTCCTTGTTTGGACATCCTTGATGGCGGATCCAGGATTTTCTGCCCCTGCTGGTGCTACTGCAAGATCCAGGTCAAGGAGACTTCACCTTAACCTTAATCCATTTGAGAGCAAAAAGGAATTGAAGGTATTATTTATATTACTATTATTATATACCTATTTATAATTATTATTATTATTACTATTATTATTTATATATTACGTATTTACCTCTCAGTTATTCTTCAACAAAATCACATGTTAGTCATTCAAAACCTGTTATGGACACTCAAATAAAAATTTATGAAATAGAGTTTTCATATAAAAATCGCTTCTGCAGTATCTTAATTGACAAAAAGAAAAATTACTTTTTCATCGACAACTGGTCTTTAGTTGAAGTCATTTAGTTCGTAGCAGGTCATTTTGGTCATTTATTCCCTGTCAAATTTAAATTATCTGAAACATCAGTACTTGAAATACCAGAAGTAGAAAGGAGGGTGCTATTCGCGACGGGCACACCTGCTGCCATCTACAATTTAGTTTAATGCTGACGGGGAACCAAATATGGGCATAGAGTCCATAGGGAGATGGTTTTTGTCAGTGAGAATGAAAAAACTGGAATTTTCTCACTTTTATGGATGTTTCTTGGACGGTTATGAGTGTTAGTCAATTTATTTGATGCTTTTCATGGATGTCAACTGTAATTTATGTCTGTTTTATGGTTTTTGTCAGTGAGAATGGAAAAACAGGATTTTTCTCACTTTGATGGATGTTTTCTGGATTATTGAGTCTAACGGGGACAGGGTCAATGACACTTCTTTCAAGATCTTGTTTTGTCGTTGTTTTGGCCAAGTGCATGCTAGGGGCGAATGTTAAGCGTCCAGGAATAGGAAACAGCTAGATCACCTGTTTCCTTCTCAGCCAATCAGCGAGTCGGTTACATCTCCCTTCTCAGCCAATCAGAGGCTTGCTTACATATTAGCGGCGGAGGGAATATGAGGAAAGGATTTTTGCTATAGTTTTATTAGTCTGTGAATAGAATTCAAAGGAGTGAGAACAGTTGGACTTCAATTATTTGGAAATATATATTTGATGACGAGTGGAATGTTTAGCCTCTTAAAAATTCATAGTGCAGTAGATGGTAATAATACAAGAGCACCAAACGTTGCGGTGGAACTCACGAAAGGATCACGGATTTTTCTGGAATGGGATGTATTATATGCAAGATATGTGATATCCTTGGGCAAATTTAAAATGGAGGATCAATTATGTTTCGCTGCAAAAGTTGATATAGCACATGTGAATAGACTTCAATGTGCTTTAAGTGCATTAGTGAAACATATCGAAGGCAATAAAGTCTATCGCTAATTTTACATGCTTAGTATTATTATTGTTGTAATTGTTCAATAAAATTGTTTCGAAATCGAAAATGTTCCCTTTCTGGTTAGGTTAGGTTAGGGCTAACGAATCAGGGTCAGTCTGGAATCAGCAGTCACAGTGAAAGGATTGAAAAATGAATAAATTTGAGAAAGAGAGAATTAGATCAAATCTAGTGTTTATGGAAAAACATTTGATTTTGGATGACGATTTTCTCGAGTTATCTCTTCAACGCAGGATATTCTCTCGGGGAACACTTGACAATATAATGAGGACTGCTTCTCCTCCATTGGGCTATTGTATGAAACTTTTAAGATGTGATTCAAGTGCTTATACTCAATTTATTGATATATTAATTGGAACAAAGCAGAATCATTTTGTGAATATACTTTTGAAAACATTGCCACTGGATTCAATGTAGATGGGTCCCCCGCCATTCGAAAGAGGTAACGTCACAGAGTTACTCCTCTCCCCATTCCCTTCACCGAATTTATGGAACGATGACGCTCAGTTTCGTTTTAGCTGTGAAAGAGTCAAGTGACAATTGAAAACCAAAAAATGTTCTATATATGCCCGTTGTTCATTTACACTCTTGGCAGTTGGACTCAATTTGAAAATTTAAAAATTATTGATGACTATAGTGAAAAGTGTAAATTATGTAATCCTTGTAAATTACATAAAGGCTATGCAATACAAATTAAAGAATGTAATTCATGTCTTGAAGAGGTCTGTGACTCTCATTCTAGAGGACATCACTGCTCCAATTGTCACTATGATAAATGTGATCAGTGGGAGAATACTTACCCCGCTATGATTGGAAAGAATCCCTAACATGGTTTTACTTTATGTCTATGAGATTTGTATTTTCGAGGCTTTAAATTATTCTGAAAGGAGCGATTTGGTCTACGAATACACTATTGGAGCAGCAGGACGACTTGGTTTCAACGTCACAACTGTGATAACACTGCCGATTATGACCATAAGACAAATGATTTTTATTTGGCAGTTACTGATTGTGATTCACCAGTTGAAAACACTGTATGCGATATTGCTTCAAATAGACAAACTCGCGAATTTCATAATATGAATGCAAATAGTATCATTGACTATACAAAGAGATATGACAAGAGTGAAGTTACATTGTACTGTAGAAAATATGACCCTGACTTTGCAGTCAATCAAGATCAATATACAGTGAATCCAAATGATTTACCGACATTAGTGGTTCACGACAGTTGCCTATACACCGATGAAGAAATCTAAAGTGAAGATTTATTATTATTGTTGTAATTATTCAATAAAATAGTTTCGAAATCGAAAATGTTCCCTTTCTGGTCAGGTTAGGTTAGGTTAGGGCTAACGAATCAGGGTCAGTCTAGAACAAATTCACAAAACAATCTTCAAATATTTATTCTATTGTGATATCGATATTTATCACAGTTTTAATGTATACTATCTCGGGAGGTTCAATTATTTGAACCTCGTCCTCCTCCACTGGCATAATATTTATGAGAGAGGGTATCTCCTGAGATTGGGTCACCTCTGCAAATAAATCCTCGTGCACTCAAAGTCTCAGGTTAGGTGTTCGATCCGAAGACCCACTCCTCAAGAGATCCTCTGATCTACATGCACAGAGAAGCTCTTCCTCCTACTCAGGTGTAATCATGATGGTGTCGATTTCATTACATGTAGCTAGAAGCTCCTCCTCCTCCTGGATAGTGAGCCCCCACACATGCCACACGCCCTAAAAAAGATTGAGAACACTATAATGGGAATATAAATTAAAATTTAAACAATGTTGTGGGAGAATGGTTCTTGGAAATTTTCCGCGGGTTTCAATTTCTGGAAAAAATTACATTTTGACATCGTTTGACAATTTACTAAATTTTAAGAAATTCTTTAGTTTCAAAAATGTTTTTGTCAGTCACCATCTTTTAATCTTTCACAAACAATACTGAAAAAAACCAGTTTCCACTGTTTATCGATGTTAAATTATTAAGAAGGCTATTATTTCTTTGAAATATACATTTTACATTTTTTTATTTACATGTTTTTTGATTTTATATTGATGAAGAATTTAAACACAACTTCAACTAGTTATTTTTTTGTTCGGCATAGATGAAAGATCCAATACCTCAGTTAAACTAAGAGGTTACTTTCTGTAAACTTATGTCTAGTGATAAACTTGTTAGAGTAACAAAAACTTTTTTGCACAAGAGGACATTTTTCAACTAAAATTAAAGAGCTACTAGACTAAATCAAAGATGAGCAGAAATAATAACGAATAATTGTTCAAACTTAAATTTTCTGTAAAGTTGTGTCTAGTGATAAACTTGTTAGAGTAACAAAAACTTTTTTCCACAAGAGGACATTTTTCAACTAAAAATAAAGAGCTACTAGACTAAATCAAAGATGAGTAGAAATAATAACTAATAATTGGTAAAACTTAAATTTTCTGTAGTTATATCTAGTAATAAACATGCTATTGTAACAAAAACTTTTTCCACAAGAAGACATTTTCAACTAAAAGTAAAGAGCTACTTGAATGAATTAAAGATGAGCAGAAATAATAACGAATAATTGTTCAAACTTAAATTTTCTGTAAAGTTATGTCTAGTGATAAACATGTTAGAGTAACAAAAACTCTTTTCCACAAGAGGACATTTTTCAACTAAAAGTAAACAGCTACTAGACTAAATCAAAGATGAGCAGAAATAATAACGAATACTTGTTCAAACTTAAATTTTCTGTAAAGTTATATCTAGTGATAAACTTGTTAGAGTGACAAAAAATTTTTCCACAAGAGGACATTTTCAACTAAAAGTAAAGAGCTACTAGACTAAAATAAAGATGATCAGAAATAATAACGAATAGTTGTTCAAACTTAAATTTTCTGTAAAGTTATATCTAGTGATAAACTTGTTATAGTGACAAAAACTTTTTTCCACAAGAGGACATTTTCAACTAAAAGTAAAGAGCTGCTAGAATAAATCAAAGATGTGTAGAAATAATAATGAATATTTGGTAAAACTGAAATTTTATGTAAAATTATGTCTAGTGATAAGCATACTAGAGTAACAAAAACTTTTTTCCACACGATGACATTTATCCAACAAAAAATAAAAAACTGCTAGACTATATCAATGATGAGCAGAAATAATAATGAATAATTCTTCAAACTTGAATTTTCTGTAAACTTATGTCTATATATAAACTTGTTAGAGTGACAAAAACTTTTTTTCCACAAGAGGCAATTTTTCAACTAAAAGTAAAGAACTACTAAACTAAATCAAACATGAGCAGACATAATAACGAATAATTGTTCAAACTTAAATTTTCTGTAAAGTTATGTCTAGTGATAAACTTGTTAGAGTGAAAAAAACTTTTTTTCGACAAGAGGACATTTTTCAACTAAAAGTAAAGAGCTACTAGACTAAATCAAAGATGTATAGAAATAATAACGAATAATTGTTCAAACTTAAATTTTCTGTAAAGTTATGTCTAGTGATAAACTTGTTAGAGTAACAAAAACTTTTTTCCTCAAGAAGACATTTTTCAACTAAAAGTAAAGATCTACTAGACTAAATCAAAGATGTGCAGAAATAATAACGAATAATTGTTAAAACTTAAATTTTCTCTAGTTATGTATAGTAATAAACTTGTTAGTGTGACAAAAACTTTTTTCCACAAGAGGACATTTTTCAACTAAAAGTAAAGAGCTACTATACTAAATCATAGATGAGTAGAAATAATAACGAATAATTGTTCAAACTTAAATTTTCTGTAAAGTTATGTCTAGTGATAAACTTGTTAGAGTGACAAAAAACTTTTTTCCACAAGAGGACATTTTTCAACTAAAAGTAAAGAGCTACTAGACCAAATCAAAGATGTGTAGAAATAATAACGAATAATTGTTTAGCCATCTTAAGAGCTATATTTGTGAATTTTTCGCTGACAATTCCATTCTTTTAGCCAAGCCTTGACCTCCCTAATTGAAGGATACAAATTTGAATCATGGGAACGTATTTTCATCGTATTTTGCATATTTTCGTTGGAAAACACACTGAAAAGCTATATTAAGAGCTATATTTGTGAGTTTTTCACCGACAATTCTATTTTTTAGCCAAACCTTGACCTCCCTAATTGAAGGATACGAATTAGAATCATGGGAACGTATTTTCATCGTATTTTGCATATTTTCGTTGAAAAACTCACTGAAAAGCCATATTAAGAGCTATATTTGTAAATTTTTCACTGACAAGTCCATTTTTTTTAGCCAAGCCTTGACCTCCCTAATTGAAGGATACGAAATTGAATCATGGAAACGTATTTTCATCGTATTTTGCATATTTTCGTTGGAAAAGAAACACTGAAAAGCCATATTAAGAGCTATATTTGAGAATTAAGTGGCCGGCCACTTAACCTAATGTAACCTAACCTAAGCTGCTAACCCTAGAAATGTTATGTAACCTAACCTAACCTGGGGATGGAGGCCCCGAGTGGTCGGCCACTTAACCTAATGTAACCTAACCTAAGCTGCTAACCCTAGAAATGTTAGGCAACCTAACCTAACCTGGGGATGGAGGTCCCGACCGTGTTTGGCTTTCGGTCCTGATGGGGGCCCCGACCGTGTCCAGCTTTCGGGCCTGTGACCCCGGGGTGGGGGATCCCGCCTGCGGCCGGCTTTCAGCCTATGGCTCCTGGGGTGGGGGATCCTGGTCCGTGGCCGGTCTTCGGCCTGCAGCCCCGGAGAATAGGGAGGGGGGTCCCGCCCACGGTGGGTCTTCAGCCTGCACCTCCGGGGGTGGGGGGAACCTGTCCCGTAGATTGGTTATTGGGAAGTAAACAGACATTCTCAGGAAGGATTTTTTTCTTGAGGAGGGGGTTACTCGGGAGAATCTTTCTGTGGAGGATGTTTCCTTGGGTTAAGGGATAATTCTATGAAGGGGAAGCTGGATTTCCCAGCATTATTTAAAAATGATTCAGGGGTTTGTGATTTAAACAAAATTTAAAATTTAGCATATAGAGCGTGGTAGTGACTAAGGGGAGAATCCCCCTCATATACGTAATAAAAAAAACAGTAAAAAACCAAGTGAAACGGCTCAATAGTAATCGAAACTTTTAAAAAAACGGAATTTTGATGTCAATAAATGTATCAAAAGAATTGGCTTATAATGCTGATTCTAAATATATAAATTTTATTAAGTTCAGTATTACTCATCAAAGGCTACGACCCTGAGAAAATTTACCTGCTTTTTGAAAGAGGGGGTAAAGATCCCCTACAATTGAAAGAATTTTAATGAAAAGTCACAACGTTAGATTCAGCATATCAGAAAAACCATATTACATAGGTTTCAAGCTCATATCTGCAAATTTGCAACTTAGTATTTTTTGCCAGAAGAAAGATCACGGATGCGTGTTAATTTTTAAAGTTTTAAAATTTCCAATTGTATATGCACATTCGGAAAAAAAAGTGCCGTTAGGATTTAGAATAGAAACATTAAATGATGTAAGATGTTTTGTTTCTGTACGAAACCTTTTCCCATGAGTGATATGTGATAAATGCTAGGTAATTATTGTTTGAGTGTTATGTGATAAATGCTAGGTAATTATTGTTCTATATTCATCACCTCGCATGATTTTCGTAATAATTAACCGCTATTTTAGTTTATTTCATGGTTAGGTTTTAAAATCAGTATAAACTGGAATACAGAACGAGAAATATAAAAATAATGAATAGTTCAAATGTATGCGATGTTTCTCCAATGTTTGATGTAAGTTTAAATAACTTTTTTAAGACATGATTGAAGTTGTGTTTAAATTCTTCATCAATATAAAATTGTCAGTGAAAAACTCACAAATATAGCTCTTAATATGGTTTTTTAGTGTTTTTTTTCCAACGAAAATATGCAAAATACGATGAAAATACGTTCTCATGATTCTAATTCATATCCTTCAATTAAGGGAGGTCAAGACTTGGCTAAAAAATGGAAATGTCAGTGAAAAACTCACAAATATAGCTCTTAATATGGCTTTTCAGTAAGTTTTCCAGTGAAAATATGCAAAATACGATGAAAATACGTTCCTATGATTCTAATTTGTATCCTTCAATTAGGGAGGTCAAGGCTTGGCTAAAAAAAATGGACTTGTCAGTGAAAAATTCTCAAATATAGCTCTTAATATGGCTTTTCAGTGTTTCTTTTCCAACGAAAATATGCAAAATACGATGAAAAAACGTTCCCATGATTCAAATTCATATCCTTCAATCAGGGAGGTCAAGGCTTGGCTACAAAAATGGAATTGTCAGTGAAAATTTCACAAATATAGCTCTTAATATGGCTTTTCAGTGTTTTTTTCAAACGAAAATACGCAAAATACGATGAAAATACGTTCCCATGGTTCAATTTCATATCCTTCAATTAGGGAGGTCAATGCTTGGCTAAAAAAAAATGGAATTGTCAGTGAAAAACTCACAAATATAGCACTTAATATGGCTTTTCAGTGAGTTTTCCAACGAAAATATGCAAAATACGATGAAAATACGTTCCCATGACTCTAATTCGTATCCTTCAATTAGGGAGGTCAAGGTTTGGCTAAAAAAATAGACTTGTCGGTGAAAAACTCACAAATATAGCTCTTAATATGGCTTTTCAGTGTGTTTTCCAACGAAAATATGCAAAATACGATGAAAATACGTTCCCATGATTCAAATTTGTATCCTTCAATTAGGGAGGTCAAGGCTTGGCTAAAAAAATGGAATTGTCAGTGAAAAATTCACAAATATAGCTCTTAATATGGCTAAACAATTATTCGTTATTATTTCTACACATCTTTGATTTAGTCTAGTAGCTCTTTACTTTTAGTTGAAAAATGTCCTCTTGTGGAAAAAAAGTTTTTGTCACTCTAACAAGTTTATCACTAGACATAACTTTACAGAAAATTTAAGTTTGAACAATTATTCGTTATTATTTCCGTTCATCTTTGATTTAGTTTACTAGCTGTTTATTTTTAGTTGAAAAATGTCCTCTTGTGAAAAAGAGTTTTTGTCACTCTAACATGTTTATCACTATGCATAACTTTACAGAAAATTTAAGTTTTAACAATTATTCGTTATTATTTCTGTACATCTTTGATTTAGTCTAGTAGCTCTTTAATTTTAGTTGAAAAATGTCCTCTTGTGGAAAAAAAGTTTTTGTTACTCTAATATGTTTATCACTAGACATAACCTTACAGAAAATTTAAGTTTGAAGAACTATTTGTTATTATTTCTGATCATCTTTGATTTAGTCTAGTAGCTCTTTACTTTTAGTTGAAAATGTCCTCTTGTGGAAAAAAGTTTTTGTCACTCTAACAGGTTTATCACTAGACATAACTTTACAGAAAATTTAAGTTTTAACAATTATTCGTTATTATTTCTACACATCTTTGATTTAGTCTAGTAGCTCTTTACTTTTAGTTGAAAATGTCTTCTTGTGGAAAAAAGTTTTTGTCACTCTAACAAGTTTATCACTAGATATAACTTTACAGAAAATTTAAGTTTGAACAATTATTCGTTATTATTTCGGTTCATCTTTGATTTAGTTTAGTAGCTCTTTACTTTTAGTTGAAAAATGTCCTCTTGTGGAAAAAAGTTTTTGTTACTCTAACAAGTTTATCACTAGACATAATTTTACAGAAAATTTAATTTTGAACAATTATTCGTTATTATTTCTGCTCATCTTTGATTTAGTCTAGTAGCTCTTTACTTTTAGTTGAAAAATGTCCTCTTGTGGAAAAAAAAGTTTTTGTTACTCTAATATGTTTATCACTAGACATAACCTTACAGAAAATTTAAGTTTGAAGAACTATTCGTTATTATTTCTGCTCATCTTTGATTTAGTCTAGTAGCTCTTTACTTTTAGTTGAAAATGTCCTCTTGTGGAAAAAAGTTTTTGTCACTCTAACAGGTTTATCACTAGACATAACTTTACAGAAAATTTAAGTTTGAACAATTATTCGTTATTATTTCTACACATCTTTGATTTAGTCTAGTAGCTCTTTACTTTTAGTTGAAAAAGGTCCTCTTGTGGAAAAAAGTTTTTTTTAACTCTAACAAGTTTATCACTAGACATAATTTTACAGAAAATTTAAGTTTGAACAATTATTCGTTATTATTTCTGCTCATCTTTGATTTAGTCTAGTAGCTCTTTACTTTTAGTTGAAAATGTCCTCTTGTGGAAAAAGTTTTTGTCACTAACAAATTTATCACTAGACAAAACTTTACAGAAAATTTAAGTTTGAACAATTATTCGTTATTGTTTCTGCTCATCTTTGATTTAGTCTAGTAGCTCTTTACTTTTAGTTGAAAAATGTCTTCTTGTGGAAAAAAGTTTTTGTTACTCTAACATGTTTATCACTAGACATAAATTTACAGAACATTCAAGTTTGAACAATTATTCCTTATTATTTCTGCTCATCTTTGATTTAGTCTAGTAGCTCTTTACTTTTAGTTGAAAATGTCCTCTTGTAGAAAAACGTTTTTGTTACTCTAACAAGTTTATCACTAGACATAACTTTACAGAAAATTTAAGTTTGAACAATTATTCGTTATTATTTCTACTCATCTTTGATTTAGTCTAGTAGCTCTTTACTTTTAGTTGAAAAATGTCCTCTTGTGAAAAAAAGTTTTTGTTACTTTAACAAGTTTATCACTAGACATAACTTTACAGAAAATTTAAGTTTGAACAATTATTCGTTATTATTTCTGCACATCTTTGATTTAGTCTAGTAGCTCTTTACTTTTAGTTGAAAATGTCTTCTTGTGGAAAAAAAGTTTTTGTTACTCTAACAAGTTTATCACTATACATAAGTTTACAGAAAGTAACCTCTTAGTTTAACTGAGGTATTGGACCTTTCATCCATGCCGAACAAAAAAATAACTAGTTGAAGTTGTGTTTAAATTCTTCATCAATATAAAATCAAAAAACATGTAAATAAAAAAATGTAAAATGTATATTTCAAAGAAATAATAGCCTTCTTAATAATTTAACATCGATAAACAGTGGAAACTGGTTTTCTTCAGTATTGTTTGTGAATGATTAAAAGATGGTGACTGACAAAAACATTTTTGAAACTAAAGAAAACCTTAAAATTTAGTAAATTGTCAAACGATGTCAAAATGTATTTTTTTCCAGAAATTGAAACCCGCTGAAAATTTCCAAGAACCATTCTCCCACAACAGTGTTTAAATTTTAATTTATATTTCCATCATAGTGTTCTCAATCTTTTTTAGGATGTGTGGCATGTGTGGGGGCTCACTATCCAGGAGGAGGAGGAGCTTCTGTCTACATGTAATGAAATCGACACCATCGTGATTACACCTGAGGAGGAGGAAGAGCTTCTCTGTGCATGTAGATCAGATGATCTCTTGAGGAGTGGGTCTTCGGATCGAATACCTAACCCGAGACTTCGAGTGCGCGAGGATTTATTTGCGGAGGTGACTCAATCTCAGGAGATACCCTCTCTCATAAATATTATGCCAGTGGAGGAGGACGAGGTTCAAATAATTGAACCTCCCGAGATAGTATACATTAAAATTGTGATAAATATCGATATCACAATAGAATAAATATTTGAAGATTATTTTATGAATTTGTTCTAGACTGACCCTGATTCGTTAGCCCTAACCTAACCTAACCTGACCAGAAAGGGAACATTTTCGATTTCGAAACTATTTTATTGAATAATTACAACAATAATAATAAATCTTCACTTTAGATTTCTTCATCGGTGTATAGGCAACTGTCGTGAACCACTAATGTCGGTAAATCATTTGGATTCACTGTATATTGATCTTGATTGACTGCAAAGTCAGGGTCACATTTTCTACAGTAAAATGTAACTTCACTCTTGTCATATCTCTTTGTATAGTCAATGATACTATTTGCATTCATATTATGAAATTCACGAGTTTCAATCTGTCTATTTGAAGCAATATCACATACAGTGTTTTCAAGTGGTGAATCACATTCGGTAACTGCCAAATAAAAATCGCTAGGTTTATAGTCATAGTAGGCAGTGTCTTCACAACGATGACGTAGAAACCAAATTGTCTTGTTACCCCAACAGTTGAATCGTAGACCAGATTCCTCTTCCCAGAATAATTTATTTCCACGACGATACCAATCTTGTAGAAATAAACTAAAATCACGTTTGGGATTCTTTCCAATCATAGCGGGGTAAGTATTCTCCCACTGATCACATTTATCATAGTGATAATTGGAGCACAGGTGTCCTCTAGGGTGAGAGTCACACACCTCTTCAAGACATGAATTACATCCTTTAATTTGTATTGCATAGCCTCTATGTAATTTACAAGGATTACATAATTTACACTTTTCACTATAGTCATCAATAATTGTTCAATTCTCAAATTGAGTCCAAATGCCAAGAGTGTACATGCACAATGGACATGTATAGAACATTTTTTGGTTTCCAATGTCACTTGACTCTCTCACAGCTAAAACGAAACTGATCGTCCTCGCTCGATAAATTCAGTGCAGGGAATGGGGAGAGAAGTAGCTCTCTGACGTTACCTCTTTCGAATGGCGGGGGACCCATCTACATTGAATCCAGTGGCAATGTTTTCAAAAGTATATCCACAAAATGATTCTGCTTTGTTCCAATTAATATATCAATAAATTGACTATAAGCACTTGAGTTACATCTTAAAAGTTTCATAAAATAGTCCAATGGGGGATAATCAGTCCTCATTATATTGTCAAGTGTTTCCCGAGAGAATATCCTGCGTTGAAGTGATAACTCGAGAAAATCGTCATCCAAAATCAAATGTTTTTCCATAATCACTAGATTTGATCTAATTCTCTCTTTCTCAAATTTATTCATTTTTCAATCCATTCACTCTCACTGCTGAGTCTAGGCCGACCCTGATTCGTTAGATCTAACCTAACCTGACCAGAAAAGAAAGGCAACATTTTCGATTTCGAAAAAATGTTATTGAACATTTACAACAACAATATTGCGAAGCATGTACAATTACCGATAGAGTTTATTGTCTTCGATATGTTTCACTAATGCACTTAAAGCACATTGAAGTCTATTCACATGTGCTATATCAACTTTTGCAGCGAAACATAATTGATCCTCCATTTTAAATTTGCTCAAGGATATCACATATCTTGCATATACTTCATCCCATTCCAGACAAAGCCGTGATCCTTTCGTGAGTTCCACCGCAACGTTTGGTGCTCTTGTATTATTACCATCAGCAGCACTATCAACTTCTAAGAGGGTAAACATTCCACTCGCCATCACAAATATATTTCCAAATAAGTGAAGTCAAACTGTTCTCACTCCTTTGAATTCTATTCACAGACTAATAAAACTATAGCAAAAATCCTTTCCTCATATTCCCTCCGCCACTAATATGTAAGCGAGCCTCTGATTGGCTGAGAAGGGGGATGTATCCGACTCGCTGATTGGCTGAGAAGGAAACACGTGATCTAACTGTTTCCTATTCCTGGACGCTTCACATTCGCCCCTAGTATGCACTTGGCCAAAACAACGACAAAAAAAGATCTTGAAAGAAGTGTAATTGACCCTGTCCCCGTTAGACTCAATAATCCAGAAAACATACATCAAAGTGAGAAAAATCCTGTTTTTCCATTCTCACTAACAAAAACCATAAAACAGACATAAATTACAGTTGACATCCATGAAAAACATCAAATAAATTGACTAACACTCATAACCGTCCAGGAAACATCCATAAAAGTGAGAAAAATTCTGTTTTTCCATTCTCACTGATAAAAACCATCTCCCTACGGACTCTATGCCCATATTTGGTTCCCCGTCAGCATTAAACTAAATTGTAGATGGCAGCAGGTGTGCCCGTCACGAATAGCACACTCCTTTCTACTACCAGAGTTGATTTATTTTGTAAGTTTAGTATGTAGTAAATTCTGATAATAAAGCTTTCTATCTAAGCTAATTATTTAGTTTTCAGTAAGGCGCAAGTAACATTCCAGCTTCTTCGGCAGTTGAAACAGTGGTAACACTGCACTTATTGTAGTAGTATTTCATTTTAGGTTGGGCTTCATTGTCCGTTGTAATTTGTATTGTTGTTTTTTTTACTTTATGTTAAATATAACAAAAAAGTTTTTTTCGGCTGAAAGTAAGAATCAATATTAAAACTTAAAACGAACAGAAGTTATTGTGTACATAAGGTGGCTGTCCCTCCTCAACCCTCACTCTTTACGCTAAGGCCCTAAAGGTCTTTAAAAATACATATCATTCTAATTTAACACCCCTTGTATCGGAGCAGTCTTTCTTAAAGAATTTGTGACCAAACGTCAAAGTTTAGCGTAAAGTGCGAGAGATGAGAAAGGGTAGCGTTCTTCCTATACAGTGCAATTTTGATTCGTTCTACGTTTTAATGTTGCTCCTTATTTTCAGCTCAAAAAACGTGTTTTTGTTTATTTAATGTCTAACTGTTTTTCAAATCATGCCAGGAAATCCCCCCTCTCCCATGTAATACCCTTCCTTGAAAAGTTTCCCCCAAAGATTTTCAAAAATAATAAAATAAACACCCAATTGTGATCTTTCTTTTCGCCAAAAAAAGCAAAATTCCTAATTTTGCAGATAGTAGCTTCAAACCTTAACTGTAGGGTTTTCTTATATACTGAACAAGATAGTGTGAGTTTAATTAAGATTACTTTACTATTTAGGGTTATTTCCTTCTTTTTTCAAAAATCATATTTTCAGTCTCGTAGCTTTTGATAGTACCTTAAAATTAAAATTCTTACATATTTGGACTTCAGCATTAAAATCCGATCCTTTTGATGCTACAGTTAGTTACTACAGTTAGTTATTACAGTATAGTTAGATTGATTCAGTTACTTACCACAAACTATTTGATTAGTTAATTCCTAGTAATTTCTGCTTCTTTCAGGTTTAAAATCGTAAAAAAGCTAATTCCTGCTTCCAATCTCAAAGACTTTCCATCTACCCTGTTTTGATATCTATGGATCTGCAACCCAAACTAGGGTCGTTTTGGCTAAAGCAAACGCAATTCCCCCTCTTCAACATGTTTGTTATTATAGCTTAAGGTCTATAACTAATTTAAAAAGCAGGAGAACAGGTAATCTGACAATAGAATAAGACAAACCCATTGAAAATATTAATCAAATTTTGAAATCGAGATAATTTGAAATATAAGAAAGCTCGCCTAAAATGTAAAATATTTACTATACTAGTAGTATTTGGTCAAATACTACAGCAAGTCAGTACCCCCACCATACAAGCGGACCCTATATTCCAGGAGGGCAGTACCCCCGCCATACAAGTGGCCCTATATCCTGAGCGGACAGTACCCCCTGCATCCCTTTATGCACTCCTCTACAAGATTTATCATTTTCTTGGAAACAATTATTCTCAACTCTATTACTTTAAGCGTAGCCATAGGACATCATTTCAAGCGAATATTCTTATCTCAAGTTTTGCGATAAGGATTCTAGGAATTTTTCTTCTAGCAATGCCAAGATTTCAAGCGGGCTTATTTCATACGTGATCTTTGATATATAAGTTTGATGTTGAATTAGTTAGTATCTCAGCTCCACATAGGCACTTGAGTAGTTTACCTTGTTTGAGGTTAGAAAAAGAACAACATTCAAATATTTAAAAAAATGAGTGGTTTTACACTATTGCACCTTGAACGAGTTGACAGTGATATTATGAAGACAAGAGCTCTCAACGTAGCGGTTGAAATTGAGAGGATTGCCGACTAATATTTGAGCGGGATGACATGTTTGGTAGATATGTTATATCATTAAGTAAATTTAAGTCGGATGAACAATTATGTTTTGCCGCAAAAGGGAATACAATGCATACATCGAAACTACAATATGGTTGAAGCACATTGAGGAAAATGAATTGACTAACCTAATGAGAAGTGAGTGAAAATATATTCTTTTAATAGATTTATATCCATAAAAATGTTTTATAATGATTTGTTCCGGTTAGATACTCTAGTTGATCGTTTACTCCACTCTCTCTCGTGGGACGACCAATAGGCGTTGAGAGTGTGCACAAAGTAGAAACCAGTAAATATTAGTTTAGTCTTTAGTTAGTAGTTCGAGTGTCAAGAACGAAAATGGATGCATTTGAGAAACAGAAGATCTTACAAAATCTTGTAACATTGGAAAAGTGTTTGAATTTAAAAGCTGAATTTCAAATGTTAACTCTACGAAAGAAAATATTCTCTGAAAAAATGCTTGAAATTATCATGAAAAATGATTCTTCATCTTTGGACTGTTGTATGATGCTTTTACGTTGTAGACCAAATAAATTTACTCTATTTATTGATGCATTAATTGAAACAAACAAAATTAAATTTTGGTTCTGCTTTAAACCACTACCTAGAAGTATTTAAGATTGCCATTTTGTAAGACAATAAAAAATAAATAAAAAAAGTTTTTGTGACGTTAATCGAGTATTCCTCCTCCTCCTAGAAGACATTCCTTTTATTCATCGTGAGTCAGTTTCTTTGGCAATGAGACGGATAACATTGAAAAAATGTTCTACACATGTTCACTATTTCTACAGCTGGTCATCATGTGAGAACAGCACTACAGTTGATGACTATAATGGAAAGGATAGATTATGCAATCCATATAAATTGCATAGAGAGTATGCTGTAAAAATTAATGATTGTAATTCCCGTCTTGAAGAAGCTTTCGAATCTTACCCTAAAGGATATCTATGCTCCAATTGTTACTTTGATAAGTGTGATCAATGGGGAAATACTTACCCTGGTGTGATTTGAAAATCTCTAAACGTGACTTCAGTTTATTTTTAAAGGGTTGGTATCATCGGGGATATAAATTATTTTGGGAAGAAGAATTTGGAGCAATTTTAAATTGTAAGAACATGACGAGAATGGTAGTTAAATTGTAAGAACATCGTTGCGTAGTGAATGGTAGTTAGGATTATAAAGCTACACATTTCTATTTGGCAGTTACAGAAAGTGGTTCTTCATATGAGAATATTGTGTGCGACATTACTTCAAATAGTCAGATAGGAACATATAAATTTAAAATATGATTCGTAATAGTGTCATTGACTTCATAAAGAGATTTCATTAAAATGAAGTTACATTATGTTGTGAAAAATGTGAAACTGATTTTGCATGCCAGGATTAGTACAAGTTGAATCCCAATGATCTGCAACCACTAATTGTTGTTCACGACAACGACCTAAATGACTAAAAAGAAGAAGAAGAACTCTAAACAATGAAGACAAATAAATTTTTTTTTTATAGAAAGATACATATATATTTTAGTAAACAAATTTACATACATTATTAAAACATTTTATAATTAGGGCACTGACATCAATATCATAAAGAACTGAGAGGATATTTTCTATCATGAAGTCATTCAATCGAGGATTATCTACCAAAATGTTGAGAAATTCACTGGAAGTATAGTCACGACATCGAAAAATAAAATATAGTAATTCATGAAAACCGCAGATTTTGGTTGATAAATCTTATACACCTATCCGAATTCGAATAAATGTTTTCCCACTTCTTTCAAGAAATTTTTTGATGTGAGGTGTGTAGAATGCATATGGTAGACAAAAAAGATCAAAATATTCTATATTCTTCGCTGTTTGAAAGATGTATAACCAATGTCCCGTCTGCACAGTCGATGGACTACTATTAAAATTGATAATGGTATTGGTGGCACTGTGAATATGTTCAAGGAAATTCGAGGGTATACAATAGGATTTGTATTTGGAAATATATTGATCCATGTTAAATACATCGATTATTTGATTCGTGTTCATGGTGCCAAATCTAATAGAACACTACCGTCGGCAGTAATTTCCCAATATGTTTCAAATCGATTGAGTGATATTAATATTACACTCTCCTTCAATGGTTTGTGAAAGTTAAACTCGAAAATCTCGATCCAGGGAATGCATTGTAAATTCATATAGGGTCCTTTAGGATTTATGAAAGGTTAAATTGCATAGAGGAATTCCCATTACTTTACATAGAAGAGAGGAAAGTAAAAACAGTCCAAATTCATGTGGACTTTTCACAAGAGCCAAACCAAGTTTCGATGGTTTTTCTCCATTGACAAATGAAGAATCAATGTAGGTACTTGAGCAAGTGGCAATATGGCGTTGATTGGTGATTATGTGAGGAACGAGCAGGTTGTTATTATTTCCAGATCCTCTTAGTTTTTCAATTGCCAAAGCGACAGATCTCATAACATGTTGTTTTCGTACATGAAGTAATGCCGAGGTGAGATTGACATTTGCACCGAGTGATGAATCAAGTGTTTTTCTCAAAATGAAATTGGACGGAGCGAGTTGTAACTTTATGTCAATTTTAACATTAGAAGGAATCCTTTGAGATATATTAAATATGTCATAATTGAGTCTACCAACTAAATGATACTCCTTGCTCACTGCCATGTTCGTTCACCATCAGTATCAACATTTGATCCATGGTCATTTCCCATCGGCAGACCTCTCAATTTCTTATAGGAATTCGGAGTCATCAACATATATTGTATGTAGCTTGCATAGTTTGATAGATTAGTGCTAGTGCTCACCAAAATTCCATTACATTTATGTAGATACATATTTGTTTAAACAAATTGTGTAGTATGTAATTTTCTTATGATAATACATCGGTAGCGGTGGGAGCTAGATTGCCAGATTTTTTCCTCGCCAGAACTTTTAAGTCAATAAGTGTGGATAATAAATCTACGAACTAGTCTCCATTGGAATAAATTTGAAAATTTATTTTTTCAGAGAGTGGTTGTTATGGGTAGAATTGTTCATAGTATCCATGCTTTACACTGACATCTACACTTTCTGCATTGAAAAGATTTAGAGATGTGGTGACAGTGGGAAGAGATTCCTCTTGCGGTAGATATGCCATTTCAGATTAGAAAAAGAAATACTTTTTCGATCTAACAATTTTTCTTCTTGGTTTCTTTTTCTTATTCTTCTTTGACAAGAGTGATGTCTTTCGCATCTGACCTGAGTAGAGACTGATGAGTGATGTTGTAATTCTCGACCTTTTTAAATCTTTTCCACTTTGTCGTGTTTTCAATCGCTTGCCAAAGGGTCTTGCGCTGGACCTGAGATTTTGTGAGACACTTTCTTTAAAATCTTTGCCAGCCCTCAAATCATGTATTTTAGAAGTTGCAAAATCCACGGCAACCGGCGCGGTATATATTTTAGCCAGAGGTACCGCAGAGCTAAACAGCTTAGCAAACCAACTGAAAAGATCCTAGCCCGACATTGAAGAACAACCTTTATAATAATCCATCCCATGACTCAATTGTCTTGGTTGAAGAGTAGTAAAATAGAAATCAATATCGGGATATACAAATATAGTTTTTCTTCTAGTCATCTCGTTGTTGTTGAATGGTTCGAAAGTGACATGTAATCAAAGCCAAACTTTTTGTTATTGAGGGAGAATCACTTAATTCACTTTTTAATGTTAACTGACAGCGTTCCAAATACAGAGTCTTTACAGGACCACACTGAAGATGCTTTATATTATAGTGATAAACATGTTCAAGGGTGGTTTTTCGTTTAAGCAAACGTAGGAGGGGAACGTTAGAATTACCAACTCTCGATTTTTCAACAAAATACGTATAAAGAAATATGCGAGAGTCCGAGGTAAAACCCTGTGGATAGTCTTCAAAAAGAACACGATTCATCCCACTGATAGTTCCAGCGTTTTGACGACTGGTCATATTCTGTTTAAACTCAAGAATATCTCTCAGATTATCATTGAAATGAAACATTTCGTTGGCAACGGGTGAGCTAATGTAAATCCTGCCGTGTTCCATTGAATAATTAAATTGGAATGTACCTTTCGTACGAACAGAAATCTTTCTACTGATTGTACGATACAAATCAGTCATATTACAAAATTCTTTGTATTTCAGTGTGACCTGCTAATATTCATTAGATTTAAGTTTTTCTACCCATTCGTACTCGACAAAGAATGACCAATCGAATGGTATAACTTTTGTCTTTTAACTTTTATTATATAAATTTTAGCGTACGATCTTTTCTCAGGACTTCATATGTATTTTTAGAATACAATTGACAAGAGCAACTTCATTCTTTCTATCCTCGAATTTGACAGTGGGGAAGAGTTTTGTCCAAAAATCAATTGTTTTATCAAAATCGTTGTAGAGAGGGTCGGAGACTTTGGAAATAAACGTTATATCGAAATCATTGGGTATTATGTACGTCCTCGGCGGATATCAACGAATCAACATCGGAGTTGTATCCTAGCCAACAAACAAGCAAATGTCTCTTGCCCCTGCGAGTACGAGTCTTAAGTATCTTTTCAATCTGATAGATTCCAGTGTTTTTAGGTTTTTGTAATTCATAAGCATAAAAACCGCCAAGCATCAAATCATATTTCAAGTTACGTTGCCGATACGTTATGGGTGTAGTGTCTAAGAGTCTGGAGATTTTAAAAGGTTCAGCGGACCATAAATAGTTTCCCCTTATCATAAACTTTATTAGTTCGATTGATTCGAACAGTATCACCAACATTGAATTTCTCCTTTTTCTTCACTTCCTTCCCACCACCACAACCACCATTATTGGAATAATGTTTAAGAAAAGTGTTAAGTGTATTGTTGCCACCGTCTCAATGAACTTCCATTGGGGTCTAGTCGGAGAGGGATTGATGAGAAAGTTGATTATAAATCAAGATGATTTTTTCCAAATCATGAGTAAAAGCAACAGTACATTTCAATGTGCAATATTTTGAAATTAAAAGTCTAATAGTTCTTATCAATCTTTCAACAAATGCTGCCTTTATTGGACTATTACTATGATATAGCATTATATTATATTTCAATAGAATGTTATTTACATAAGGATTAACAAATCCACTACCCTGATCCGGTTGTATGTTCTTATAACAATCCTGTTCAAGGATGATTTCAAGAGCTCTAGCCACTTCATCATGTTTCTTTGACCGCAGTGATATGGTACTATGTATAGCTACTAAAAACACCGATTGCAAGTAGAACGTACTTGTATGGCTCATTATGAGGCCTTTGAATCTCATCTAGAGTGAAAAGATCTGCTTGTAATATATGCAATGGGAAAAAGGCTTTAGTTTTTTTTATAGTGACTGCCACGAACTCTATAATTATGATGAAGAGTGTAACTTGATTCATTCTGTAAAGACTCTGCCGTCAGCTTCTTTTCAAATCCAGTGACTTGAGCAAATATGGTGGATGAAATTAAACTTCCCACTTCTCCAATATTCCCATAAATATGTTTCAAAGCTTCAACCATTTTGACCGTGAATACGTAGTGAAGTGTCCACTGCCCATTTGCATACTAGCAGATGATGCTGAGGGAGATACAGTGATATTAAGACACCTTCATTTGAGTCCCCCCATCACTCATGTCATATCATTGCCACTTGGAGTGCTAGTATTTTCCGAAAATGATTTAAAACATCTTTTGACATTTAACTAAATTCCTTTAATCGTTTTAAAACATGTTTATTGCCAATAAGACTTTTATGGAAGTTTGATTAGTTTAAAAATTTATGCAAATGACTGTCAAATGATACAAGTCTTTTACAATTTTTAATCAAATATGACAATAAATCAATCAGAATTCAGGTCTTGCCATGGATTATAACTTGATTCCGACCATTGGCATCAATTTAAACATGTTCACTTTCGGTGAGATAAGTCAAGAGTCTTTTACACTGCTCACGACAGGAATGTGGCATTAGATATGCAACACTTGTCAAAACCTTAGACAAATCCTCTTCTTCCTTTGGTGTTATTGTTGTTGTTGGTGTTAGTGGTGATGTTGGTGTAGAATTATGAGTCATTCCCTTTTTGTCATCAATGACATTTAAATTGAGTTGTCTGTCATAATAGGGCTTATGTTTGTCGACTCGGAACTAATTTTTCATCGTCGGCACTTGTCTTATGGTTAATGAATTTATTGAGATTGTTCTCGAAATGCTCCTTTGGCGAAAGGGTGAGTTCAACTGGAGCCAATTTATAGGGTATGGAAATCTAGAGAAAACTGTTCACAAGTCCTGCAATAATTGCCAGTAAAAGTGTAAAGAGGCTATCACCCGCTTTAAGAAATCATTTTCTTTTAAAATCATTTCCTTTATTTTTGCTTTCTGCTGCTGTTAGGGCACGTACAAGGGATCAATTTTGCTTTGTCTGTTGCTTAACAACTACTGACAGTTGAATATTGCCTTTAATTAAATTTAAACAAATTTCTGAGATTTATGAATTCTATGCCGACACCATGTTTGAATATTACCTTCCTAAGTCATGGTTTTGAATTACCTAGGACGGTGAATAAATGTCAATATTCATATAGTTTCTTCAGTGTCATGATTGCAACTAATGAAATTTTTACTGTTCACCGGCAGATATACAGTAATTTCACTGTCAAAAATATTGACGACTCTACGTAAATCCTCGGGTGGGTTTTGATTCAGGTCCAGTAGAATATAACCATAAGCTTTATTGGAGCCTGATTGTAGGCCTAGAGTAGAAATTTCGGTTCACTCAGATACACTTGTCTGTTTAAAGTTACGAGGGAACTTGAATCACGAACAATATTGTAGATGATACAGTAGTTGCAATTCAATACAAGTGTTCTCATACCCTTGCTCTGATGAAAGAGATTGTGTAGAACTTAGGGTTACGAAAATCCGTTGATGATGAGACCGGACAGTGAACAATTGTATCATCTCCTGAGACCATTATGCAATGGATTCAGCTAAATCATCAATAATGAGCCATGAGTTTGATTCAATACTATTGAAAATGTCAATTCCCTGAATGAATTTTGTATCTGTGGCAATATTTTTATTCTATCATAGGATTCTTGCCGAACACCTTAGCAATAGTAATTTTTTTGAGTTTCTAAAAACATTTTATAACGATTTTGAATTATTTTTGTTAAAAATGTCGTTTTGCCAGACATCGACGGTCTGCAAAAAATCAATCTAAAGGGAGTTTTAAATTAATACTTAGGTTATCAATGTCAAAATACAACTGACTGTAGAATGCATATGTCCTTTGAATAAATAATAATAATTTCCCTAATATGATTCGAGAACAATACATTTTTAAAGAATAATGCATGTTTTATTTACAAATAAAAGGTATTACAAAATAACACATGTTTTTTAAAAAATCAAAGGCACTACCAAAAAAAAAATTCAAAACAATAATAAATTTTTACAATAAAAAGGCACTAAAAAAATACCTATCACAATTAGTATTGGTCCCCACCCCACCCCTGAAAGGGCAAGGCAGCTACTGATGGCGGCTAGCCAAAGGCCGGATCCCCTCCCCCCTCAGGGCCAGCCGCGGGGCCAAAAACAACTTTTTAAACACTTTTGTTTAGGACAACTTTACCTTGTTAGAGAATAAAAAAACACTGCTGAGTTGGGAAAAAAAACCCAAGTATAAAAATAGGATCCCACCCACAACCTCAATTTACTATTGATTTTTTTCCGAAAAAGGTGACGTCTTTAGTCCTGACATACACCTATGTCAAAAGTAAGATAATTTCCGTCGGGTATCACCGTCTCACCATCCGCCCACACGTAGACTTTATCTAATACGGGGGACATGGTAATGTACCCACTAAAACTTTGTAGTTTTTGAATTTTAAAGAGCGAATCACTATCAGTATCACTCATGGAACTAAACTACTTTCCACAAAGTCATAGGCAGCGCAAAAGCGCTGCCAAAGTAAAGAACGATGTTGGCACAGTGTATTATTTATTTTTTTTTTTAGACTAGTTTACTTCGTATCGATGGAGTTGTCATAGAAACTTCGAAAATGACTCATTTGATTGGACTTTGGAGTGGCTTGTGCCTTTTTTAATAGTCAAAAGTGATTGGAAGGCAACTCAAACCCACCATTTTCGCGAACAAATTCAATCAAAATTTTGATATAGCTATTTTGTTAACCATTGTTCAAAGGTCCAGAAATTATGTCTTTGAGGATTACAAACCACCCAGAGCCCCCAGGGCAAGGGTTGTAAGTTATGCCCTGGGGGCATATAAGGTTTTTATAGAAAGTGTTGTGGTAGAAACTTCAAAAGGGCTCCTTCGCTTGGGAATTCAAAGGGCTAGTGCCCTTATTAATAGTCAAAAGCGATTGGGGGCGAATGCTCCCCCCCAAGCCCATCATTTCCCCAAACACTTCCGGTCAACATTTTGATATAACCATTTTGTTGAACTTAGTTGAAGGGTCCGAAAATTATATTTTTGAGTGTGACCCCCCCCCCAAGAGCCCTCACGGCTGTAAACTATGCGTTGGGGGCATACAAGGTTTTTATAGAATGCATTGTCGTAGAAACTTCAAAATGAGCCAATTCAATTGGGAATTGAGATTGCTAGTGCCCTTATTAATAGTCAAAAGCGATCGGAGGGCAAATGCCCCTCCCCACAGCCATCATTCCCCCAAATAGTTCTGATATAGAAGTGTTTGATATCAACATTTTGATATAGCCATTTTGTTAAACGTAGTTGAAGGGTTCCAGAAAATATTTTTTTGAGTATGACAAACCACCCATCACAGTCCTAAGCGCTAAAATTGTAAGTTATGCCCTGGAGGCATATAATGTTTTATAAGAATCCTTGTTGTAAAAACCTCAAAAAGGGGTCATTGGATTGGAAATTGAGAGGGCTATTGTTCTTTTTAATAATCGAAAATAATCGGAGGGAGAATCACCCCTGCCCCATGCCCTTCATTTCCCAGACTTATCCGATCAACTTTTTGATACGGCCATTTTGTTCAACGTAGTTGAAAGGTCTGGAAATTATGTCTTTGAGGATGACAGCCCTCCCGCCATAACCCACAGGACAAGGGTCCTAACTTATGCCCTTGGGGCGTACAAGGTTTTTATAGAAAGTTGTGTCGTAGAAGCTTCAAAAAGGGCTCATTAGATTGGAAATTGACAGGAATAGTGCCTTTCTTATTAGTCAAAAGAGATCAGAAGGCAAATTCCCCCCCATGCCCATCATTTTCCCAACCGCTTATAATCAAAAATTTGAGATAACCATTTTGTTCAGCATATCAAAACGGTCTGGAAATTATGTTTTTAAGAATAAAAATCCCCCCAGACCTCAGGGCATGGGTTGTAAGTTATGCCCTGGGGACATATAAGGTTTTTTAGAAATTAATACGAGCAGAAATTATTATGAGTAGGGTTTTAAACCCAATGCTTTCTAAAAGCCTGAATATAATTAAAAGTGAAACGGTATCCCCATAATATACTTGCAATTCTCCCTCCCCCGGCCATGGGTGCCTAAACACATCGTAAAAGAATGACAACATGAGTTTTTTTTAATTAAAAATGAGTTTATAGATATCCTTTTCAACCTTCGTTTTCGCTTCGGAATGTTTACTGACAAAAGTGTTCCAAATAGGGTTTTTGGTCAAATTGGAGGGTTCTATGTATCATTGTGACCTTGAAACCGTTGGCTACTATCCATCACAAAAGAACGTAAGGTACAACGATATTCTCTTTCGTATGAAGGCCAGCAATAAGTTTTTGTTTTGAAGGAGTGGGTCTATACCCTCCTCCTGTACTCAAGAAATACTGTATGGGCTCAAAGAATCCCAAGTCACCAATCTGCTTATGCACGGTAAAACAAAATCCTTCACCGAGTCATGATTCTCCACCGGTATTTCACCATCGATTTCAACAAACCATCCTTGTGGTACATTCTTCTCAGCAGTGGAAATGTTGGGGAAATTTGAAGCAGAAGGATCGTTAAATCATTTGTAGATACACGCGGCAAAGAGTAGTGAGATATTGCTGACGGATAAAGGGATTTCATATCCAAAGAAACGGCCTCCGACTTTACACCGATATCCTTTCCAGTCGGGTCAGTTTCAAGGACACGATCTACATGGAAAACATACTCTCCCCTTATTGATCTCTCTACAAATAGATGCTGATCCACGTCCATGATTGAGCCTCTATTTTCTCTTTACCGATTTTAGGAATATAAATCCATTACCATACTAAAAAACGGATCTTATTCAAGCACATTTTACCATTATTGTTTGTCATTTGAATTCCAAGAGCAGCAGCTTTTCAGACGATTTGGGTATGATATTATATGAAAGAGAACCATCTACCCATGCACCATGTACAACTTCACCTCGTTGCAATCGTGCCTACGCTGGTAATACGAATTTTAAATCATAGCTAGAATTGTGCATATAAACAGGTAGAAAATATTGTTGACTAACGTTTAAATTACATCAGTGATGGGCCACCCCACAAAAGTTACTCAATCACGATACAATCGAGTTGACCTATTGATCGTCGTCATTGACCATCCTTTTACCCCGTTTCCCCTTACCCCCTTTCCCCTTACCCTCTTTCCCTTTACCTTCAACTAATTACCCCTTACAAACCCAACCCTTTTTTCAGTCTTAATGGCCATCTAGTCCTCTAGTGATTAATTCATTGGATAGGGTGTATTTTGCAGCAGTGAGATTGCCTCATTTACTGTTTTTATAAGTGCTGATATGGTTGAGACCATAGAATCCTCCCCACCCAATCTTTCAACTACCTCTACCAATTGCATGGTATTACACAAATCTCTTTGTGCGTGGGCATTAGAGACTGCAAAGGCGTCATGATTTTTAACTTGGTTTAAATTCGATTGATCGTACTCATCTATAAGTTTGGCTTCGCAGTCTAAATCTATAAGTTTGGCTTCGCAGTCTAAACCACCATGTCACTCTGTAGGATTGAATTGTGAAAGATCTTGAATCGCAAGATCGTCCTGTCACCGCTAACCGTTTGCATAGATTGGCATCCATGACGCTTGCAGTGCCTCATATGATGTTTTAACTTTAATTCTGTGTGGAATCTAGAAAGACATGTCGGATAATAGTAGTGTTCCCCCCAAGCCCCTTTTACCCTTACTTAGAACCCGAGTAATATTTGGTACTTGAAAAAAATGTCCAATTGAATCGAGTTCACTGGCAGGCTTGTAATGAAGCCACATCTAGTGTTAACCGATTCAATGGACGAAATCCGCACTAGAAATATTACCCTCTTTTTATTACTGCACTCATCCTCCTCAAATTCGTTATCCTGTTGTAAAACAGCAATACAAATCTTCAAATGTTCATTATATCGATCAAAAATATCTATTCTCTCAACTGCAAAATCGTCCAAATTTGTCTTACTAGCATCCCTTCGTAGAGGCTCATGAGCAGCCACGAGAAATGCATATTTGAAGCACTAAATCCCTATGCTAAAATAAAATCTTTGTACACCATTAAACCCCCTTTAAAGCTTAATTATATTTTAGTTCTACCGCACCCTCCCACCTCCTCTTAAAATAAAATTCTTTTTAAATTTACCAAAATTAACATCTAAACTCTTAATAAATAAAACCACCGACCCATTACCCACCTCACTGTAATTATCTAATTTTGTTTCTACACTGTGAATCCAATCCATAAAAAAAGCCTCTAAATTATGTAAGTCCGGATGAAGTGCTAGCATTTCAGTATGTAACAACGTGAATGCATCTCATCCACCTTTTCTTTTAAATAAATAATTTTTTGTGTGATGGATGCCTTAATCCCATCCCTCCCACTACCCTCCCGAATCATTCTTTCAAGAAGGGCTCGAATCTTGCCTTCATAGGAGTGCACTATGTATATCGGATCCGTCATGATGCTACCCGCTGTTTGTGAATTAAATGGATCTCAAAACTCATTCCTATAAGCATATACGTTGTGCAAGGCAGAGTCGAGTAAATAAAAATCGGGCATAACTTGGGGCGTTACGGGAATTTCATGTCCCGCACCAGTGTGTTCAACAGTGGGGATGCTGCGCGGTGTGAAATATCGAAGCAGTCTCAACATAACCTCGAGTGTATCAGGACTGACACGATCAGCCATAGCAAACTCATTCTCTGATACACTCTGGGGATCGAAGGTAGTTGATTCAGCCAAACTCCCTGATGAAGCACTTGCTATTGCAACATAACTGTTAACATTATTGAAATAATCATAAATATTTGGGAGTGATAAACTATTCTTTAATCTGAAATATTATTCAAGAAACTTATCTATCCATTTTTGGGAGACATCTGAATCCAAATTGAGATTATCATGGATTTGTAGTGGTGGTAGTGTCAATAATGGTATCTCTATGTCGTCAAAAGAATTGCGGACCCATAGTTCGGATGGTGGTGAAAGTCCCGATAGGTTAATGTAAAAATGAATGTGAAGTTATTTTTTGGAAGTGATGTATTTTTACCCTAAAAAGAATATTTCGATTGTGTACGAGTGTGTGTGCATGTCTGTGTATTTGTGTGTGTATGTGTGCTTCTGCGTTTGAGAAATCATTCTTTTAATATAGCTATTTTTTTATGGGAATGAGATGGTTCTATTAAGCTGTAAAAATAATATTTTCAGTGTTTAATAACCTAAAATTCTAGGAGGAAAACCCTATTATTACTTTTTTTTACTTCTTAACTTGCGTTAGATGCAAAAATTGTTTTTTGCCATTAAAACATTGTTTACACACTTAATAACTGACTCTTGTTTTTAACACAAACTTACTGGCACACACACATATATATATATATGAGAGAGAAGATTCAATTTTTCTTACGTAATCACAGAGAGAGAGTTGAGTGATTCCAGGGGATCATCAGGTTGACGGGTGGCAGCTTGCATGGTTGGCGTGGCAGCTTGCATGGTGGGCGTGGCAGCTTGATAGGGAGAAGAGGGCTGGTGTACGGCGGGTGCGGAAGAAGCGGCATGCTTAATAACTGAAGGCCTTGCTGCTCTGGAAGAGCCGGCATACTAACAACTGAAGACCTTGCGTGCCTGGAAGAGCTGACATATGCAATAACTGAAGGCCCCGTTACCCTTATAGGGGTTGCATCATTGACTCTTGCCTTCTTTGGGGGCGGAGGGAGCTCTGGGAAATCATTGAAAATACATAAAATTCCATTTTTTTATGAAAAAAAATTAAATTAAAACCAACAGTCTTTGTCAATGGGGGCGGGGTAAGCCCAAGAACTTGATTCAAATTTAATTCAAAAGTATCATTCTTTTTTTGCTGATTGTTTTTTTTAATGTGATTTAAAGACATGGAAAAAAAGTTGTAAAATTTCAGTTCAATAATCAAAAACTAAACGTCACTAGAAACACTATTTTTCTAATAGAAAAACTCACGAAAGACACATTTTATCATCCTCATTTTGTACTTTTAAAATATCACAGGTGAATTTTTTTTATGTAAAGTGATTTTAAGACATGGAAAAAAGTTGAAAAAATATAAGTAAAACAAGGGGGTGGGGGTTAAGAACTTGGGGGAGAGGGTTGAAGGGGGTCTTGGAGAAGTTCCTGGAGGGGGTATGGAGTGGGGCTCTGGAGCCCTGGTGTGGGACTTGGGGGCCCTGGTGTTGGACTTGAGTCCCTGGTGGGGGAATTGGAGCCCTTGTGTGGTAAAATCGAGCCCTGTCCGGTTCGATAAATGGGGGTATGGACCTTTTCACGCTTATAATATATATTCTACTATTATTCATGTTAAGGCTTGGGTTCAATAATAACCCCTGGAATGAATACAAAAGTTTAAGAATAACTAGTAGGACGAGATGCTTTTTAAAAAAAAAACTAATGATTATATATAATGTCCAAACCCATAAATCCAGTAAATGCTATTTTAAACCTTTCCCTCAGAATGGACCCAGACAAAATACTCCACGGACTGAATCCAACAGCTCAATAGTATGGTAATGTGATTTTAAAACTATACAATTCGCTAACTATAGAGGACTTTAAATGCCATTTGATAAACTGAAACTGTGCTAGAAATAGTCCCACCACCGGCTAAGCATACAAAGAAAAATATATCACTTACTTCTTGCTTATAGCATTGATCATCACAATTCCTTTTGTTAGAATCCATGCTAATAGATCAAGTTTTATTCTTCTAAGGAATAAAAGCAATGTACTCTGTTCTTTTATAAAGAAACATTTTCTGAGACAACAGGAGGCCCGCTCTTACTGTTGGCATTCTTACAGAAAATTCCGAGAAATCCTTATCGAAAAAAATCGATTATTTCAACATCAAAATTGGATATTGTATGGACATTAACAATTCAGTAAGTTGTAATGAACAAAATAAAAATTTCGCAATTGGGATTAGTGACGTATAATCCTGACATAATTTTAACCTTCATTTGTGTCTATTGATCTATTGACCTAATTTCTGAACATTTATATATATATAGTGTGCCAGGCTGTTTTTATCTAACCCTAATTGACAAGCAGAAGAGGGGCAGTAAACCTGTGGCAAGTGCCGTTTTACGTGCCGGGAGAATCTCCCCTAAATTGCGGGGATCAGGTTGAACGGGGGCTGACACTTCCCTTGTTTATTGGGTTTAAACCGGTTTCAAGCATGGGAGAGAGTACAATGCTAAATGCCGTGTTGAACTATATATCTCGATCAATGGCTGTCCGAATAAAGAAGGAAGTGTTTTTAAAACGTGCTGTGGAATTTTTTGATAGAGACTCGGTTTTAAAGGCAAAAGAACTGTTAACCAAGGAGGCCAAAACTGCTGATCGATTTACCAAATGCGTGCAAGATGAGGATAATTTAGTGGATATTGCAAAGCTGCTTGTACGATGCGCTAAACAAAGAATAAAACTCTCCAAGTTCGTTATATTTGATCCCCAAGAAGTACCGGCCAGTGGAGCTGAAGTAGGGGCATGTGTTATATCGTATGTGAATGAAATGTGACGGCAGTTCTTGGGTTTTCGCGAGCGTTATAACCAAGTTCCTCTCCCATGGCCGCCCGGCAATTCTGTAAGTAACGGAACCCAACCTAATCCCACCCCAGTTAGACATTTCCACTACCTTATCCCGTAGTTCTGAAGAACCCGCCCTCCACTAACACGCTAGAAGAACGAAAACAATTTCTTACGAGCATGTGCGGAGAAGATCTATCGGTCGATGATGTTGAATTGAAAAGAAACCGATCTGAATGGCGGCTTGTTGTTAAAACGAAGGACAAGGCAGACAGTATTGCTTATTCAATTAACCAGAAATCACAAAGTGTAGAAGCTAAGGTGAAATCCTCAGTTTTTATTGGCGTGATCAAAAACATCCCCACTACATATGATGCTGACACGGTGAAAGCCTTCGTTTCAGGTTGTGAAAGGGCAGAGCGGTGTGGTGCTAGTCGAACCAATAAGTTGTACTTTTCCTCCGGTTATCATCTAGATCTAGCTATGAAAAGCCCACCAAAACTAGATTTTGGACGTTTTCCGATTGAAGAACTTGAGTACCTCCCAAAACGGTTCTATAATTGCCAAACATTTGGTCACGTTTCAGTGACGTGCTCTGCTTCTCAGATTTGTGCACGTTGCGGCATCCAAGGCCATACGTCAAATGTTAGTAACCCATGCAGGGAACCAATTGGATGCGCAGCATGTAAGTCGACAAAACACACATGTAAGTCATTCCAATGCCCTGAGATGAAAAAGCAAATTGGAAAACAAAAACGCTCCGATGATTGAACAGAATACTAGGATTGTCAGTATGAGGTGCTTAACTCTAAACATTAACGGTGGGTTCGTTCAAAAGTCCTCATTTCTTGATGAGCTCGTGTCAAAACAAGACTTGATTTGCCTACAAGAGCATCTTTTAAGTGAGTTAGGCCTTCGTCTTTTGGATACTAAAGAAGGGTTCACCTGCTATGCAACTCCAGCTAAGCAAAATAGTGCTGGCGGTAGACCGTTGGGAGGTTTTGCGACTTACGTGAATTCCGCTCTACGTTCAGTGCTTGTAGAATCCAGTGATTACTTTCTTGCTGTTAAAGTTGATAATGTGCGTATTTATAATATTTATTTACCCACTGACTACCATAATGATACGTCCGAGCATCTTTTTGCTCTTGCCTCTGAAAAGTTATGTAGAAGTATCATTTATCATTTGAATCATTTATATCATTTATTCATTTATCATAATCATTTGAATATTGTTGACAAAGATAAAAATTTCACATACATTCACAATTCCTCGTCGACATCCAACGTAGACCATGTTGTCGCTTCTCCATTTTTAGATGTCCCACAACCGAATGCTCTTTATGATTATTTAATATCTGATCACCTGCCCGTATCGTTTTCTTTTTCACCAAATAAAACTTCTCATATACCTACCAATTACCCAAAAATACAAAATCCGTCGTATGTACGTAATTGGGCGTCAATAAACACTGATTTGTATTGGGATAGTGTTTCTATAATCCTGTCCAAGATTAAGGTACCCTTTGTTCTGCTGATTAAGCACTCACTGTTGCCCGCTGAGGAAAAACGTATCCTCCTTGATATTTATTGTTCAGAAATATGTCACGCTTTACAATATGCAGAATCTCGTGCCGTTCCATTGAAGCGTCGGCATCGAGGAACTGTTCCTAAGTGGCAGGAAAATCAAAGTCTCTCTCAAGCACGTCATTCAGCAAAGTTTTGGCTACATTTATGGATTGAATGTGACCGACTACGGTCCGGTTTTGATAATTCCATCAACATTGCAACAAAGAAGAAGTTTGCTAAGGAGCTTCAGATTCACCGTAAGCAAATCACAGAACAGACAACACCAAAATTCAAAGATAATCCTCACTTCCTTTGGTCGTCTATCCGTCCCAGGATCCCCTAAACTTCCCTTTCTGCTGACGATATTCCTTTATCTGATTGGTATTCTTTTTATGAGGCTGAATTTTCTCCACCAGACCCCCCAACTTGAACACAAATATGTTGAAGAGCTTGACCAATTTTTGCATGCTTTCCCTGATTCTGATTACATAGTATCTGTAATAACTGTTGCTGATGCTACTATTCGCCTTAAACCAAAGCAGTCACGAGGCATAGATGGAATTCACACTCTACATATCAAATGTGGTGGTCCTGCGCCTTTAGAACATCTCACTTTATTACTGCAAATGATTTTTACTCAAGGTTTGGTTCTGTCAACATTCTGCGTGGGAGATCTTTCTCCTATTCCGAAGAAAGGCAAAACCTACTGTTCAAAAAAGAGCTAGAAGAAAAATGTTATACGCCTCCCCATCAATTTAGCTTTCAACATTGTATTTGATGTGCGGAGGCCCTTGCGATTGTTACTAATTCACTGATTCATGCTTCTCTCTCGTATAGTTCTCTCGCCTTGGTTAGTCACAATGTTTCCCGTGCCTTTGACTCCGTGATCCACCCCCTTATTCTCTTAAGGGCTGCTAAAGGAGGAGTAAGCCCGGATATCTTCAGATCTATAAGGGATATTTATACCAAGCTAAGAGTACAACGTGAAATCACCCTTGAGAAAGATGAAATTTCAATCAACTGGCAATGACAATAGAACTGTGCCAGTTAAGAAAGGGGCAAGGCAAGGTGCCATTACCTCACCTTGTTATTTCAATAACTACGTCCTTGAGGTTTAAGATCAGTGTCAGATGTCCTGCGTTCTTTCTGGTCAATAGTCACTTATGCTAATGACATTTTTAACCTTAGCCGAACTCTAGACAAAAATCCTGAAACATTTCAAAAACTGCAAAGCGAATCTTTAAAATCTGGTCTTGAATTCAACGCTGAAAAAAATGACGTAGTCCTTTATAACTGGAAAGGCTCACTTCCTGGTGATATTTTTCTAGGAAATATAAAGATACGCCGGTCCGACCAAATTTTTTATCTTGGGATTCCCATTGGAAATTCGATGTCACCAAATGGTCATCTTTTAACAGAACAAGTCCAGCGCTACATATCAGCTTTATATACTACCAGAGTCTCTGCTAAGCTTTGTTTTAATTACGGTTATCTGTCAACCCTATACAGCACTTTTGCTCTCCCCCATATCCTCTACATTGGACCCTTCTGGAAGGTTCTTACACACGTTGATAAATTGAAAATCTGTTCAACCTTCTTCCGTTTCGCAAAATATTTACTGAGATATCCAATTTGGACAAGCAATTCAAAGCTCATCAATAGACTTCACATAGCAGATCTTACTATAGCTGTTGTTAAGCTCATAGAAAAACACAACCAAAAGATTTCCAACCAAGCTTGGAAACAACTCCTTTTGCACTAGCCACATCTATGCAAATTTTCATAGCTCCTCTTCTTCATTTTCTTCGGTTTTATTTCAAGTGCCTGTGTTCTTCACTATTTCTATGTTTTCTAATTGTCTTTTGCACTAGCCACATCTATGCAAATTTTCATAGCTCCTCTTCTTCATTTTCTTCGGTTTTATTTCAAGTGCCTGTGTTCTTCACTATTTCTATGTTTTCTAATTGTCTTTCGTCCTAACAACCAAATGTATATCATTTCATTCCGGAATTTTTTTCATTTCCGGAAATTTGTTATCTAGGACGTTAAGTCACTTGACATTGGTTTAAGTCACAACTAGGTGATCTGCTTTCTAATTAAATTCTTCTTATTAAAAATCTATGTTATTCTATGTTTTCTAATTGTCTTTTGCACTAGCCACATCTATGCAAATTTTCATAGCTCCTCATCTTCATTTTCTTCGGTTTTATTTCAAGTGCCTGTGTTCTTCACTATTTCTGTGTTTTCTAATTGTCTTTCGTCCTAGAAAGTATAGTGCCCTTCTGTTGCCCTCCGTCATTTTTGTTGTTAAAACATGCTTGGAACCAATTCCTTCTACACTAGTTACATTGTAATAGTTGCATAGTTATCTATTGCTTTTTTTTTAGTGTTCTGTCATTTCCTTTTTGTAATAAGACAGATTTTCAATAAATAAAAATAATAATAATAATAAACCAAAAAGAAGCAGAAAATACAATGAGTGAACTAATCAAACAGTATAAGGTAACTAACTGCAGAAATCTATTTGTACTGTACTAACTAACTGTAGCATCAAAAGAATCGGATTTTAATGCTGAAGTCCAAATATATAAGAATCTTAAGTTCAATACTACCTATCTAAAGCTACGAGGCTGAAAATATTTGCGCGATTTTCGAAAAAAAAAGGAAATAACCCTAAATAGTAAAGCGATCTTAATGAAACTCACACTTTTGTGTTCAGTGTATCAGAGAACCCTACAGTTAAGATTTGAAGGTACTATCTGCAAAATTCGTAAATTTGTGTTTTTTTGTGAAAAGAAGGATCACAAATGGGTGTCCTTTATTTCATTATCTTTGAAAATCTTTGGGGGGAATTTTCCAGGAAGGTTTTACATGGGAGAGGGGGGATTTCCTGGCATGATTTGAAAAACAGTCAGACATTAGATAAAAAAAAACACGTTTTTGAACTGAAAATAAGGAGCAACATTAAAAGTTAAAACGAATCGAAATTGTTCTGTATAGGAAGGGGGCTAACCCTTCCTTATCCCTCACCCTTTACGCTAAAGTTTGACGTTTGGGCACACAATCCTTAAGAAAGACTGCTCAGACATAAGGGGTGTTAAATTTGAAAGGTACATACTTTTAAAGAGCTTTAAGGCTTTAGCGTAAAGAGTGAGGTTTGAGGAAGGGCAGCCCCCTTGTGTACACAATAACTTCTGTTCGTTTTAAGTTTTAATGTTAATCTTTACTTTCAGTCGAAAAAACTTTTTTTTCGTATATCTAACATAAGGTAAAAAAAAACAATGCAAGTTACTATGGACAATGAAGCCCAACTTAAAACAGCAAGAAGCTGGAGTATTATTATAGATGCCGAAGAAGCTGGAGTATTATTTCCGCACAATTTTCAAATTCCCTTGGTCCCTAAAATGCGGTTTCTGGAAAATAAATTCCCGCGTGCGTGTTTGCATGAAGTTCAAAAAAGTTTACAACTAAATTGTAGGAAAATTGTTCCCAATTGAAGTAAATACTAAAGAATAAGAGTTTTGTAATCTATATTTAAGTGTTTACAATTACTTCCTTTTGTTTCTTGTCTGCTTTATGATTCTACAGCAGGAATATATCAGAATGTAGCGTGCTTCTGGCTTCCGTTTAGAAAGCTTTGTGTCCTTCCAGTTATCATTCGGGAAACTTTAATCCTATTCTTACCTTTTTTGTTTTCAAATGAGCCTCTTTCCGTATTTTATTTTGACGCTTATGGTATCTTTCTTAGCCACAGTCCTAAGACTCACAACTAAATCCCCCCCCCCACCTTAAAATGCAGTGTAAGTAGTATGGGGCTCCAAGGGTACCCCTGAAAATTTCACAATGTTCCATAATCCAATTACAAAAGGTCCAAAGGTTTGAAAAAAAATCAAGATATATTAATTTTTTAATAGCATGTATAATAAAATTACTTTTTAGAGGCATTATTCTATTTTACTATTTTGCGCTTATTGCTCATGAACAATTTAAAACTGCTTAAACAGATAAAACTGTCGGGAACAGATAAAACGGATAAAACTCTCATGAACAGATTTAAAACTCTCTTGAACCGATAAAACTGCTTTCAAACAAAAAGTCCGTAAATCACTATTTTTTTTGTATTTAGCCTAAAGCTACGTCTGAACCTATTCAGAAGGTGGGGCTGAGGCACTACAACAGTGGTAGTGGTTATTACATTTGTGGAGAGAATTAGAAGAAAATAAAGTATTACATATTTACCATGTCTAATGTCTGTCTTATACCATACACTACCCCAGCGTACTTTTTCCCTCTTCTGAACTAAACGTTACGGGTATAGCAACATATGTCTTTTCATTGACTTCCGGAGTCACTGCTAGTTTCACTGCATCCCATCCCCCCATTTTTTGCTCAAAATTTTTGACAATTATTTGGGCTTTTATTAATTTTTTTACTTATTTTTCATCAACTCTTGGCTCAAAACTCAAATTGAAGACAATTTGAAAACAAAAAAACAAAAAACCTGTAAACATTTCATGTAGTTATGAGTTATATCAATCCATATAAAGAGGATTAAAAAACAATTTCAATAGCTTCGATTATTGTATTTTTAAAGAACTTCAAAAAGGAATCAAATGGTATATTTATTCTTTGTTTTCTATTTCATTTTTGTGGTATAAAAACAAAAATGAACTAAAGAGTGCCTACTTTACCATAGACCCCAATGCAATAACTTGAAGACTTTTGCACAAAAGAAGTTTTTCAAACAAAAATAATGAACTCCGTTAAAAAAAAAAAAAAAAATAAAAATAAAATAAAATAAAATAAAATCAAATAATCTACCAAGCGTAAAGATACAACAAATCTCCGTTGATAAATAAATGAGACCCATAAATAAACAGAATTACAATAAATAACCGAGTCAAACTCAAAATCAAGCAGAAATTATCAAACAGTTCGTGGTAACGAACTGTAAGTAAGGAGCAACCCGGCTTAATGGTAATCGAAACTCTAAAAAACGGAATTTTAATACCAAGAGATACATCAAAAGAATCAGATTTTAGTTCTGATTTCAAATATATAAATTTCATCAAGTTTAATCTTACCCATCAAATGTTACGCGCTTGAGAAAATGTGGCTGATTTTCGAAAAAAGGGGGAAAGACCCCCTAAAAGTTATAGAACCCTAATGAAAATTGCAGCATCATATTCAGCGTATCAGAGAACCCTACTGTAGACGTTTCAAGCTCCTATCTACAAAAATGTGGAATTTTCCATTTTTTGCCAGAAGAAAGATCACGGGTGTGTGTTTATTTGTTTTTTTCTTTTCCCCAGGGGTAATTGTATTGACCCAGTGGTCCTAGAATATCGTAGGAGGGCTCATTGGAACGGAAATTAAAAGTTCTAGTGCCCTTTTTAAGCGACCAAAAAAATGGAGGGCCACTAGGCCCCCTCCCACGCTAAATTTTTTCTCAAAGTCACCCAATTAAAATTTTGAGATCGCCATTTTGTTCAGCATAGTCGAAAATGTACTAAATATGTCTTTTAGGATGACTTGATCCCCCAAAGTTCTCAGGGGAAGGGCTGCAAGATATGAGCTTTGCCCATTGCTTACATATTGCATTGGTTATTGGGAAGTATACAGACATTTTCAGGAAGGACTTTTTTCTGGTGGGGGGGGCTGGAGGAGGGGGTTACTCGGGAGAATCTTTCCGTGGAGGATGTTTCTTTGGGGTAAGGGACATTTCTATGAAGGGGGCGCCGTATCTCCAAACAATATTTAAAAACGATCAGAAATTAAATAAAAAAAAACAAAACAAGTTTATTCAACTGAAAGTAAGAAGCAACATTAGAACTTAAAACGAACAGAAATTATTATGTATATGAGGGGGTTCTCCCCCAATTCAATACCTCGCTCTTTACGCTACAGTTTTTTTTTCAGTGCTTTCAAAAGATCTATCTATTCTAATTAAACGGCCTTTGTGATTCAGGGGTTAGTGAATTAAATTTTTTTTTTAACTTTTAACGTAAAGAGCATGGGATTGAGTAAGGGGAGAACCCACTCATATACGTAATAACATATATGTAATAAAAAAAAAAAACAATAAAAAAAACAAGCGATACGGCTCAATAGTAATCGAAACTTTTAAAAACGGAATTTTGATGGCAATAAATGTATCAAACGAATGGGCTTATAATGCTGATTTTAAATATATAAATTTTATTAAGTTTATTATTACTCATCAAAGGCTACGAGCCTGAGAAAATTTACCTGATTTTTTAAGGAGGGGGTAAACATCCCCTACAAGTAAAAGAATTTTAAGGAAAATCACACCGTCAGATTCAGCGTATCAGAAAACCCTATTACATAGGTTTCAAGCTCATATCTGCAAAAATCTGCAACTTTGTATTTTTTGCCAGAAGAAAAATATACGAATATAGAAGTTTGTTACGGAAGTTAATTTGTTAATTACGTCAGAACCAAATTTAGAGACAGACAACCATTTAGCAAAAGAGAAGTAAAAATTTTATGCAAATTTTGTTTACTTATTCAATGACAGTGAGCCAAAATAAAAGCTGCATTAACTAAAAAAGGATCAGAAATTAAATTAAAAAAACAAGTTTTTTTAACTGAAAGTAAGGAGTGACATTAAAACTTAAACCGAGCAGAAATTATTCCGTATACGAAAGGGGCTGTCCCTTCCTCAACGCCTCGCTCTTTGCGCTAAAGTTAGACTCTGTCTTACAACTCTATTTTTTAAAACAATAAAAAACTTTAGCGTAAAGAGCGAGGCCTTTGCTACCTTTGCTACCCTGACCTAAGTAAACACTAAACTGTATTATTGATCGTACTTTAAACCAATTATTTTTCTTTGGCCACTTACTCAAGGCTTTAAAGCAATTCCTTACTTATCCGATACATCTAACAATTAAAACAAGAAGTTCTAAATCACCTCAAGGAAAGGGAACTAGGGACTCATATGCTGAAAACAAAGTGATTTATCAGATGCAAGTCTAATAGTCAAGGCTGCCTTTTCCAAAAAAACGTTTACTTTCTTATGACTATCGGAAATCAACTGAATCTAATTGTAAATGCAGAACTACTCACTTCAGATGTGGCATCCGTTATGTAATGTTATAAAAATGTTTCCATACTACTGTTTGGCTGGGAGTTGTGGACTCGTACCAGCTCTATAGAATAAGATCAGTATTGCCACCACCGCATCACCTCTCGCCGATACTGTAAGGTTGGCCTCAAAGTTTTGTAATTCTTGACTTCCTTGGAATAAGAGCTCTCTTAATATCCTTAATTATTCTTTTGAACAAAACTTTAAACTAACTCTTGAGAGTAATGTAGGAGTAAAATCTGAGGGTTGTAACAAGGAACTGAAATTTCACGCACAAACATTATATGACAAGCCGAAACCAAGTAATAGAGGGTTTGATTCTTCAGCTTTTTTTCTTTCTAAAATAATGAACATTTACCAGTGACATTCCAGATTGACTCACGAAACAAAATTTAATAAAAATGAAAATGAAATACTGGGACACAAGTTTGTGGACACTAAACATAACTTCCAAAAGGAATTTTGTTATAGTTTTTTAATTTGACTTTTATCCGAAATATCTTTAAAATAGAGCTTAAAGAAGAGGAGTTCTTCTTCTTAAATAAAGGAAAAATCTCCACAGTCTCCACACGTGTGGGTATTTAGAATACCAAATGGGATAAACGAATTTCTGATTCCACGGATCTATCTATGTCCAAAACGTCCCAACTGTGGCACCACCAAAGTTTGAATAATAAGCATTTGCTACGCAAAAAAAAATGCAACTCTTGGTGTCATATGGCACTTTATGAGGGAGTTCTCGAAACGAATATACAGCGAATACGTAGGTATGATCAAGAGCTTTAAAATGAATCATTAGACATCTCTCTATGATATTGCAGTAGCCTGATACTTCTTCTAGTCAGCCTATGATTTATGAAACTTACAAGGGAGATAGAATAGGGGAGTATACAGGAAGGAGAATTGTAAGATAGAAATTAATGGTGTTCTACAAAACCTTTTCAGGTCTTCTACCCTTCCCAACTTAAATATAGAACTAAAAAAGGCTGTTTATGGTGCCATGAGCTGTCCATGATGCCTTAGTAGCATTTTAATCCTGTTAGTCAATAGACGATTTATGGAAAATACTAAAGGGACTGGAAGACGAAATACACAAGAAGGGGGGGGGGGAAATAAATCTTAAGGTTCAAGTTTTCCAATCATGGAGATTATGATGGTACACTTTTCATTGTTCCCGGTCTTTCCATTGAAAAATGGCACGTGAAGTGCTTTATTTTGATGGAATATGGCATTCTATTATGCAGTTCAAATTTATAATAAGCAATTATATAGAAAAACATCAAACTAGCCATTTAACAGCTCTCTATGATTTTCCAGTACCCCGCCAGCACCGAAGAAAAAAGAAGAAAAGAAAGGGAGCGACATATCATTGCTACCCGTGCAAAAAAGTGATCTTCCCTGCTGTTCAAAAGGGAGAGTGGCTGTAATTTTCCCGCCTAGGGCTTCTAAAAATAAAAATTCCAACTGTTCAATTTCCATTTTGATACAATGTCATTTATTAGGGGTTTAAGACTATTTTTCAATATACTTTGCTTTACAATAACATTTTATTATTAATTTTAATCGAAACAATAGTTAACATTCCTGAGTCAGGTTAAAATGGCAATTGTTTATCACAAGGCAGTTTAAAATAGGCTCACTTTTAATTTTTGTTTTTTTGGGTCGTGATTCGCTCTTTTCTAGGTCACATATATCCCTGCAACCATGTTAACTTTGTCTTGTAGACGTGTAGGTTCAGTCCGTGGATTTTCCCAGTCCCCATTTATAAAGACTGAAAATAAAGAAACGTAAAAATTTGGCAAAAATTGAAACAATAAATCCTTTCTAGCTAATAAACTCCCCTCTAAAAATAGTATGTTGGCTTCTTTAAGGTCGGCTTTTTTTCTAACGATAACCATATCTATGTATTTTTCAAATTTAACCTTTAATATGATCCCGGCATGAATTATGACCATTACAGTGATTATCCCCTGTAATGTGGCCATATTGGCTTAGTTTCCACAAGTGCAGCCTGATTTATGCACTTTTTCTTCTATTCCAAATCTCAACAATAGATTTAGCTTCAATCGATTAGGGCCCTGAAGTTCAATTATGTTTCTGTGGGTTTTCAAAGAATGAAGGACAGTATTTTACACGTTGAATATCTCACAAGTTGGATCAGCCCTTACTGTTGGGTACCTCTCTCTAGTCTCTAGCTTGACATCAGTAATAGTCAACAAAATTATACTTTTTGCTTCTTTTTTCCGAGAGGACACCTACTTTCCGCCCTCTGGCTTACATCTCGGAGGGTCTTGTGCGCCGCACAGTTCAACCACACGCGATACAGTCCTGGAACACTTCCTGGAACACAGTTTCGCTACGCCTGGCATACTTTTGCCACGCTTAAAACGAGCCACCTGGTGTATATGATTTCTGAAAGTCAGTGACTCCTCACATTTTTCACTGAAGATCCATGAATGATTTAATTATCATTTACTCTAAACAGGAATAATTAAGTTGTTCTAAGCTATTCTGAGGCATGTCCGTTCTTATAAATAAACAAGCTGAAACAAATCTTTAAAAACTTTTTGCGACAAATTAAATATTTAAATATGAAAATTGTCCGCCACAGGCGATCAGGCACATATGAAGCATTTTCTGGGCAACTTCAAAATAAATGCAAAGCAAGCAAATTATTTGGATAATGTAAAAAATTAAAGCAAGGATCGAAAAATTCTTTTGATTTTTCGGGGAAACGGGCTCGAAACCCCACCCCCCTGTGGGCCCTTCCCCCTTCTATACCCTCAAAGCTCTCTCTTTTGTCATTCATGCTTCTGGACTCTGCTCCATCTCTATATCTTAAGTCTTAACGAAGAAATTTAGTCAGTAATCCCTTGCTAAAGATTGATTAGCTTGCAATGAGACACGCCATCAAAGGAAATCGCGTTTTTCAGAATCGTGTAGATCCGCAAATCTAACTAAGGTTTCCCTGGAAACAATCTAACAATTATTTGAATCCACAATTAAATTACCGAGAAAAATCCAGACAACCTCCGTTTGTTAGTAATCTTTTTTAATGACTTCTTTTACGCTCCTGTTGGAAAGAGGTGTCAAGGTAACTTAAAAGCTGCAACACGAAACAAGTAGAGAGGGGGGTGTTACTCGTGTCACCCACCCCTGCTGCCACCTATAACTTTTTTTAACACCATATATTGACACGAGAACCACGTGGTTTATGGTTTTTGTCAGTGAGAATTTGAAAAACAGGAATTTTGTCACATTTATGTATGTTTTCTTGGATGGTTATGTGTGTTGGTCGATTTATTTGATGTTTTTCATGGATGTTTAATGGTTTTGTCAGTGAGAATTTGAAAAACAGGGACTTTGTCATATTTATGGATGTCAACAGCAATTCATGTCTGTTTAATGGTTTTCTCACTGAGAATGAAAAAACAGGAATTTTCTCACTTGGATGTCAACAGCAATTCATGTCTGTTTTATGGTTTTCTCAGTGAGAATGAAAAAACAGGAACTTTCTCACTTGGAAAACCATAAACCACGTGGTTCTGTCACGAGTAGCATCTGTGAACTTGATTTACATAATTGCTAGGGGAAATTATTGATTTACGATGTGGGGAATTATGAAACATTAAGGCTTCTTTAATCTTAGGTCTGAGGGATAAACATTCTTTAGGACAGAGAGAAAAATTAATATTCTATTTTCAAATAGGGCTTCATTGATCTTTAGTGTCAGGAATTATAATTGACATCACTTGTTATCTTGGAATTATGCGGGAGTCTAAAGAGATAGAAATTCTATTTTTAAATACGGCTTCACGGAGCTTTAAGTCGGAGAGATAAATTGATATTCTAACGAAACCCTAATAGTTTAGCTAGGAAAATTTACGAGATGAAGAGATTAACGTAGGAAAGGGTTTCCTAGAAATTTGAAATGCGTTAGCGCACAGATGCCAAACAAATGGAACACGCTGAAATTACGTTTAGGGATTATTTGGGCGAAACGGTTTTATCCATTTTATGGGATTATTTCGGCGAAACCGTTAGAGACATTTTGAAAGAAGATTTTAGAAAGGGTTTTAGAAGAGGTTTTGAGTGTGGTCGTTATAATACACAAGTTCCATTTGAACAGTGTTGTGAGGTCCTCTACCCCAACCCCAAAGGGTTCCGATACCCCACCCCCACCCCGAAGGAAGCCCCCGGTACTCAAACGTCCCCCAAGCCAGCACCACGTGGTTTATGGTTTTCTCAGTGAGAATGAAAAAACAGGAATTTTTCTCACTTGGAAAAACATGAATTTTGTCGCATTTATGGTTGTTTTCATGGATGGATATGTGTGTTGTTCGATTTATTTGATGTTTTTATCGGATGTCAACATCAAATTATGGATGTTTTATGGTTTTTGTCAGTGAGAATTTGAAAAACATGAATTTTATCACATTTATGTCTGTTTTCATGGATGTTTAATGTTTTTTTCAGTGAGAATTTGAAAAACAGGAACTTTGTCACATTTAGGATGTCAACAGCAATTCATGTCTGTTTAATGGTTTTCTCAGTGAGAATGAAAAAACAGGAACTTTCTCACTTGGAAAACCATAAACCACGTGGTCCTGTCACGAGTAGCACCTGTGAACTTGATTTACATAATCGCTAGGGGAAATTATTGATTCACGATGGGGGAATTATGAAACATTAAGGCTTCTTTAATCTTAGGTCTGAGGGATAAACGTTCTTTAGATCAGAGAGAAAAATTAATATTCTATTTTCAAATAGGGCTTCATTGATCTTTAGTGTCAGGAATTATAATTGACATCACTTGTTATCTTGGAATTATGCGGGAGTCTAAAGAGATAGAAATTCTATTTTTAAATACGGCTTCACGGAGCTTTAAGTCGGAGAGATAAATTGATATTCTAACGAAACCCTAAAAGTTTAGCTAGGAACATTTATAAGGTGAAGAGATTAACGTAGGAAAGGGTTTCCTAGAAATTTGAAATGCGTTAGCACAGAGATGCCAAACAAAAGGAACACGCTGAAATTACGTTTAGGGATTATTTGGGCGAAACCGTTTTATCCATTTTATGGGATTATTTCGGCGAAACAGTTAGAGACATTTTGAAAGAAGATTTTAGGAAAGGTTTTAGAAGAGAATTTGAGGGTGAAACTCTGTGGTCGTTATAATACACAAGTTCCATTTGAACAGTGTTGTGAGGTCCTCTACCCCAACCCCCAAGGGTTCCGAGCCCCCCCCACCCCCCCGAAGGAAGTCCTCGGTACTCAAAGGTCCCCCAAGCACCCAAAGAGCCCCAACCCCCCAAACGCCCTCCTCAGACCCTCAAAGGCCCACCACTGGTCCACAAAGGGCCCCCGGACCCCCAAATGGCCCCCGGACCCCAGAGGCCCTCCCCCCGGTCCTCAAAGGTCCCCCGGGCTCCCACCGGACCCACTGGGTCCCAACCGCCCGCCACCGGGCCCCACCAGGCCACCGGCCACCCCCCCGGCCCCCCGCCCCCCCCGGCCCTCCCCCCGGTCCGCAAAGGTCCCTCCGGCGCCCAAAGAGCCCCCAATGCCCCCCAACGCCCCCCCAGGCCCCCAACGGCCCTCCCCCGGCCCCCCCCAGGCCCAGAGAGCACCCAACGGACCAACGGGGTCCCAAAGGCCCTACAACGGTCCCCACAGACCCCTCGAGCTTCCAAAGGACCATCGGGGTCCCAAAGGCCCTCCACCGGTCCCCCACTGCCCCGCCGGCCCCCCCCAGGCCCTCCCTGTGCCCCAAAAGCCCCCCCTGTGCCCCAAAGGTCCTCCTCCGGTCCCCAAAGGCCAATTGAGCTTCCAAAGGACCAACGGGGTCCCAAAGGCCCTCCACCGGTCCCCAACTGCCACTCCGGACCCCCAAAGGCCCTCCACCGGCCCCCAATGTCCCACAGGCACCCAACGGTCCCCCCCGCGCCCCAAAGGCCCACCCCGACCCTCAACGGCCATCCCCAGACCCCCAAAGCCCATCCTCCCATCCCCAAAGGTCCCCCCCCCCGAGCTCCCCACGGACCACCCACCCACCAGGGCCCAACACACCCACCCAGGCTCTCCCCGTGCACCCGTCTTTAGGTGTTGTGTGTTGTCTGAAACCTATGATTTGGGATGTGTAGTTTGCTACTTCAGGCTTTTCTGAGCTAAGGTTTCCTAGTCTTTCTTTGGTGTTTGTTGTCTGAAACCTATATTTTGGGAGTTGCAATTTGATATTTACGACTTTTCATAACCGGATTTCTTAGTCTTTCGTAGGTGTGTGGTGTCTGAAACCTATTAAGTGGGATGTGTGGGTTGCTATTTAAGTCTTTTCTGAGCTAAGGTTTTCTAGTATTTCATAGGTGTGTCGTGTCTGAAACCTATGATTTGGGATGTGAAGTTTGCTATTTTTGAGTTTTCTGAGTTGGATTTCTTAGTCTTTCATAAGTGGGTGTTGACTGAAACATATGATTTGGGATGGTTAATTGCTATTTTTAACTTTTCTGAGCTAGATTTCATAGCCTATCATATGTGTGTCCTTTCACAAAATTATGAATTGGGAGGTGTAGTTTGCTTTTTGGACTTTTCAGAGCAAGGATTCTTAGTCACTCATAGGTGTTTGTTGTCTAAAACTTCGAGTTTGGGATGAGTAGTTGGATATTTCAGACTTTTCTGAGCTAAGGTTTCTTAGTATTACGTAGGTGAATGCTGTCTGAAACTTATGATTTGGGGTATGTAAATTACTATTTCGGGCTTTTCTGAGTTGAATTTCTTAGTCTTTCATAGGTGTATAGTGTCTGAAACCTATGATT